>NC_133311.1:19237647-19261757 GCF_012295235.1 Primulina huaijiensis | reverse complement strand
TAATATATACTATTTAACTTTTTAAAGTCGGTATATCCCTTTGGACCAGTCAAACGATCAAATTTTTCAAAACTCAAAACATGAAACTTCTATATCTTTGAGTTTTCTACGTCATATCCAAATCTCAAATCATTTGAACTTCATATGAAAATGATGTCACTATTTACCATTTTGCCCTTAAAATTAATTCATTATTTTTCAACTTATCTACGAAAATGTCATCAAAATAAATTGAATATTTTTCAACTTATTTACCAAAATGCCATCAAAGCTATTTTATCGGTGTTTAGTCTCGGGGTCTCATAATGGGCCCACACAAAGGCACATGGCTCATTTCCAAAAGGGTCGTACTTAAATTTTGTGATCATTTTGTTGACCCCATCCCCCCCAGTCGTGTGCTATTAACAACAATGAATCTGAAAGCCAGTCGTTGAATTTTGAGACCTATATCCTCACTAGCATGTTATTGCTGTTTACTTCTTGTTATATGTTACCCTTCAACTAGTTCCGACCTCCAAATCTGTGCAGGGGCTCTATATTTCTAAAACTGCAAGTGCTTACATATTTGGTTGATGGTTTAGTGTGCTTCTTTAATATGAGTGACATGTTTGTAGGCCCTCAATAATGTATGTCGATTGATTGATGAAACAATCAGAGACCTTGTGGTCTCCAGCATTTATAAGGCATCACTGGTATGATTTTATTTTCACTCTGTGTGCATCATCGACTCGTTGCTTTTGTTTGGTTATGAATTTTTGTGTTATTGCACAGGAAGGATTTGTATGGTTGTTACTTGACGGGGGTCCGTCACGTGCATTTTCTGACACAGATATTTCAATGATTGAAGAAGATCTTAGTGTGTTTGAAGTAAGTCAAGTGATATCATCCAAGGGTTGTCAATAATGCATACTTGTTTTGTTTGGTGTAGTATTCCTTTTTGAATGTCATGCATGGCGCGATTACTGTGTAAGATAAGTACACCAATAATACTTTGGAGTTCCACAAAGGGTGATTTGCGCCATGATAGAATATTTTTATTGAAGTCAAGCTATGAAACTCAGTTTGTTCTCTGTTTTTTTGGACTTATTGTTATCTTTTTGGCTTGTCACCTGTCAGTATGGTCTGAATAGCATTGACCATTTACTCTCATTATACAGCAAACTGCTCCTTCCATGAGACTGGTTATCATCTACCATGTTAAGAGGTTTTATAGGACTGGACCTGTGATGTTGAAAAAAATTTGGATAGCAATTTATGTCCTCAATCCTTCTTCAAGAATTTTGAACTAGAACCAGTCACGTGGTGCCGCTTTTCCAGCACTCCTCTCCTCTAAAATATGCAAAACCAAGACCTCAATGGTTTAAATTTTTGTTGCCTTACAAGGCGAAAGAATCTGTAGTCTGTGGTCAGAAAGAATTCTGGTGCATGTTAAGTCGATCAATTTTTTAAAATTAGATTTCCTGACACGATAACCTACTTTGCTGCTTTAAGATACTGATTTTTTTTTCCTGTGATATCCTTCAATTTCAGCAAAGATTTGCATATGATGAAAACTTAGGATTTATTGAGGGGTGCTAACTTCTGCATATGGTTTTTTTGTTTGGTTGTGCTTTAAACAAATAATATATTCTTATATATTTTCTAGGACTTGTTTGTTGCCAATGGAGAAGGGCTTCCTCGTTCATTAATTGAGGAGGAATCAAAGTTTGTCCATCAGATTCTAAGCCTTTTCTCTCTTCAGGTTTGAATGTCCATGCTTTCAGTATTTTACGACTTCAGATATTTCAGTTTTCTCGATCCTTTTCCTTTTACCCGATTCCTAAAATTTGTTGCAGACTCAGTCCGTGATCCAGATGCTGATGGAATCTAGTGAACACATTTCAGTAGATACTACCAGTCCTAGATATGCTCAACGATACTTGGGAGATGCTGAAACATTAATACGGGTATTATGCCACAAGAAAGATAGGGAAGCCTCAAAGTTCTTAAAGAGACGTTATCAGCTTCCTCCATCTTCTGGTAAATATTCATTTCTTTGATCTTAAAGTGTTATGTCTCCTTGTGGTCGAGCCAAATAAATTTAACTTGCATTTTGCATTCTCATCGCTGTCTTGTTTCTATTCTATAAAATGTGTTGGTTGTTACATAGTGTTGAGCAACTGCTGTAATCTTGTTCTCTAATCAGTAACAAACCTGAAGAGTTTTTTATCGTATCCTTTGAACGAGAAGCCAAGGAATTGGAAACCTGGATCTCCTCCCAAATTTTTGTTGTAAAAAAACTTCTAGTTTTTGCACCAACCTTGTTTAAAAGTATGTACTATAGGAGGACAAATGTGATGTGATGCATAGTGACATTCTTTTAAGCTTCCACTTGTTTAATTTGTTTTCCTGCCATGTACAGTTTTGCTTACATCATATGTTCAGTTCTTTACTACGAAAACCTCTGGATTACAGCTACTGTCCAGTTCATGGTGATTTGAGCATGTAGGGACTGAGTGCTCTTTCTTTTTTTGCCTGTGGGAAGTTGTGTGGGATCTTTACTGGTATCTGTTCCTCTCTTTCTCTTAACCGATGCTTGGGTCACAAGGTCTAGCTACCACGAACTTTTTGTAGCCCTTAATGTGTTTCATTCAACTATAACTGCAGCTACTTGGTGAATAGCTTTTTTTCACTATTGACAAGGAATAATTAAACAAATAAAGTTGGTATGAGGATGGCAAATATATTAATACTTAACAAAAGTTGCATTTTTTTCGACATATTAAACTGAAATTTGGGCCTAAAATGTTTTGAAGGGGGAGAAACGAAGGTCGGTTGGTGGATAGAGGCACATACCGTTCTCATGGAGGTCACATGAAAGTCAAAATATAATATGCATTAAAGCTTTTTAGAAAACTATCTCCGCACAAATGTGCAAAGTCTTCTTGTAATCATCTAATACAGTACGCAAGTGTTGGATTATAAGAAATTAACAATGTGGGTTTCCTGTAAATTTTGTATTTTAACAGGTCTTCTTGTTTCATCTTTTGGTGATTGTGATGTTCATCCTGGGTCCTTATCTTTCCAATTTGATGTCCTTTTAATGTTTATTTAGAACCGATTTCCTTTGTCTGCTTTACTTCTCTTGATGTTTAGGAAACTTGGCCTGTCTCCTGTACTTGCCTCATGGAGCTGGGGCAAAGCTTCCGAACCATTCATCCTCTTAACTAGAAAATCACTAATTTCATGAATTGAATACAGATTATGGCGAAACTTCATCAGAGGATTCTAGTTTCCATTCTCCTTTATTGGCAGATATTGTGAAGCGAAGTGCATCCTTTCGATGGTCAGATAAAAGTCAGAGCAGCTTCAAATTTATGAAGAAGAAACTCCAAGAAGCAACGTGGGACATAAAGCATGTGACATGGTCAAAATAGCATAAAATCAAGAACATTAAAAAAAAAAAACCAGTGTTGGCACCACCACCATTCCACTGAGCTAAAACCGTAGATACGCGAATGAACTTTTTCCAAAGCGTGTGTGGCAGGCAAAAAACTCTACCGATTTTCTCAAGTGCTAATCAGTGCAGGGAGTTGTCTGTTGTGATGTTTTTGAGATGAAAAAAGAGTTCAATTCAACACTTGAGCATGAGTATGCAGTTGGCTTTTGAAAATTTTCGAGGCAATGTTTTCATGTAGGATTGCTATTGTCTTTTCGTCAAGAATTATTGTAACATTGAACGATTAATTTATTTTCAAGTTGTAAAATCACTGTGATTTGTAATTTCTTAGGCCATTGATTACATCCTCATTTGAGAAATAGACAAGATGAAAACATTTTAGTTCTCTCACGCTCTCTAACATTTCTCGCACCTCTAGCAGCTCATTGAGGAAAAATATTAGATAAAGGCTTCATTATTCATGTAGCATTCTATTATATTTGGTGTTCTTGATTGTGAATTGGTGGCTGCACAAGAATTTTCTTCTTCATATTTCTCTGATGATAGCCTAAATTTTCAAAATTTTAAAGCCCATTTTCACCATATTGATTGATGTAGAGATGAACTAAATATGGATTGTTGTAGATTTTGTTTGATGTTTTTGGACTTATGCCACATTAGTGATAATTAGTCATTAATTTTAATCAGATACGATAAAAATTAACGTCGATGCAGTCGAGAAAAACTTAATTGAAACTGAGATAAAAATCCACTTGAACATTGGAATATTGATGCAACATTGTGAAATCACTTGGCCACAGCTACGTAAAATTTGAGGATGACAACTAGTGGTATACACATAGACCAATTAATTTGGTTAAGTTGGTAAAATCAGATGTACAAGTAAATCAACCACCTTAATCAAAAATCGACTCAAGCTCAATATTGAACTGAGATTATGAATTTGTATCTTCAGCTTAAATGCTCAAATTCAACTATGTTTTTATTTATACATTATTTAATACCATTTAAGATAATATTCTTACTTTTTTATATAAATAATATATATTTGAAAAAAAAAACATTTTCATTAGAATTGAATATTTGCAGATCTAAACAATACAAATGAATTCACCGTGAAAGTCAAAACTGGAGTTTGAGCCCAAATTCAATTCATTCTTTCGAGGAAAATGCGTCCCATCTTCGTCTCACACGCAGTAGGACGTATTCGAAATGAATTATTGTACTACAAGCACCAATAATTCGAGCCTCTGAAAATTGGTTTCTCAATTATGTTGTGCTATTTGTCTAATCATTTTATCGTCTTTATTTGGAAGGCCGTCCTTATTTTGTAATCCGTATAGCTAAAATATTGAGGAACTAGCCCGACCAAGCCCCACTTGTTTTAAGCCGATGGACACAAAATAATTAGGCTGAGTTTGAAATTTTTTTTATTTGTATTCAGAATTATCGAATTTCAATTATACTCGAATACACAAACTTTTTTCAAACCGAAATCAATATCAAATTATTTAGTATGAGCAAGACGAAAACCCCGTTCGAATATTTTGAGCTAGATTCGAACCCGCGCCTTGCGTCTCAAGCAAAGAATATATAAAAAAATTTGAACTTGACTATAACTAATTTGAACCGTATAATTTCATTCATATTCAGCGGTCTGTTTACTGCCTAAACTTAAATAAAGAAAGAAACTCTGGTTGCAATTGGGGTCATGCTCGTACAAAACTAATTTAAGTTGGGACCTTCTTTTAGAATCAAGCCCATCAATCCTCTTTCGGAGCAAGCCCAACAATTCTAACGGCCCATCTCTCAAAATACACACGTGTCTCATTATCCACTAATCGTACATTTAATTTATCCACACTAAAATTAGACACGAGGGTCAAGATTTGCGCTGCTCCCAGTTTAATCAACACCGGGTCTCATCTTCGATGCTCCTCTTCAGTCTCTTGGCCGCTAACGAAACCCCAAAAATTTTGGGGAAAGTCTCGTCATTATCATCTTCCGCCTCCCCTCCGCCGTCGCTCATAGTGGCGCAGCCGCCTTCATCCGTCTCAGAAACCTTCGTTGCATCCAATCCTCTCGCCTCCGACAAACCTATCTCGCATTGGTTTGTAGCATAACTTGACATCAAACCACAAACTTCACTAAATAAACTCTTCAATTCATCGAGCTTTTGACTTAAATGCGAATTCTCTTTTCTCAACCTTTCGTTTTCTTCAACTATGTCCGACACTGACGTGCAAGCAAGCAGTATCGCAGTCGGAGGGGCAGCGGCGGCGTTGACCCCCGGAGATGAGTTGGAGGAGACAACCTGCTCCTCCCCCGAATTTGTGGGAGAGACTTGGATAAAAGCTACCGGGGATGCTGCAACGGTTACTGTGTGAGCATTTACTGGCACAGCCTCCGTTGGCATCGCTGACGTCGCGACGACGGTCGACATTCTCCGGCGATGAATATCTTTAAGTAACGCTTTTTCACCCTTTCTGAAGTAATCATTTGCGAATTCCCATCTATCGGGAACAAGTTTCCTGAACCCCTGCACATTTAACCAAAACAAATAATTGAAATTAGAGAAAAGAAATCAATTTTGTTGATCAGATTGTATTGAATTTCGTTAAAACAATACATGAACAACAGGTTAATTTCTTGTAACATCGGCATGGATAATCATTTCTTATTAAATTAAATAGGGGAAGCACAAATAGTTCCATGGATGAAATTTTTCCTGTAAAAAGAAAATAAAAGAGCACTGTCTTTTACGAATTATTTCAAAAGTTAAATTACAGAAGAAACAAATACAAACAATTACTTGAGCAACAAATAGACTGGGATTTTTCAATAAGAACTTACGTAGGTGTTGAGCTGACGAACAAAGCTAGAGAAATTGTTGTGTTTGAAACATTTAGGCAGTAAATCTCTGGCGAATTCAGCTGGTCGCCACACAATAAACCCCGTTCCATCTTCGTTCCAAGAAATCAAATCATCGGTCTTTGGATCGTCCACCAACTGGTATGTTTTCGTCAAAAACAGCGTCGGAATGGACCTCTGCGACTCTCCAGCACCGCCACCTCCTGTCGCAGAATCTCTGCTCATTGCGCATTCAAGTTCGATATCCTGGGAGCGCCGAATGTTAAGAAAACCTAAAAAGAAACAAACTTTTTCAAATATTCACTGAACTGCTGCAACAAATTATTTAACAGCAATACGCATTCCACACATCAAGCAGCCGGCTAAATATCAGATCGAAGCAAAACAAAAAAGGAAGACATGAAGAATCCCGAAATAAACAGCGAAAACACAGCAAAAGGTTAAAACTATAGACATACATATATATATATAGATACACACACACGTTGCATCTAAAGCCTGATAAATTCAAGATCCCTATAGATTCAAAAAATGAGATTATTCCCCCTTAATTAACATCTCCTAATCATAGAAACAAAAGCATCTATTGTCTAGATTTTAGCATCAAATTATTTTATCCGTAAACAAAAGAACAAATATGCAAAAAACAATAACCTGAAATAACAATAAGAAGAAAAAATCTCCAAACCTTTTCAGCTTCAAATCCAGAACAATCAACAACAAAGCTATAGCTATGCTATAGCTATAGCAGAGAGCAACACACACACCGGAGGCGTGAGAATGGGAGCTGGCGCTTTTATCTTTCTAGAAGGTTCCTGGTAGAGAAGGAGATAGAAATATTTTATTATATTAAATACGATGTTTCGAGAAAGTGGTGGAACTACTGGGGCCCACAGGATTAGGGTGTCTGGGTCTCTCGTTTTCCAGAAGTTTCTTCGCTTGTCTCTTTTAAGGGAATTGATCGAGTGGTTCCGATGGGAAGCTCGTTGCTGCAATCCTTGCTCAGTCTAATTTTGTTATTCAATTTTTTATCCAAATGAAACTACTACAATTCTTTTTAATTTAGCAGCTACTAATTATATGTGTTGTGTGATAATTTTTAGATATAACACGAAAATAATATTTTTAACATGAAATATCCGATTAAAATATTGTCGAGTATAGAATATGATCAACTCATCATCACATGTAAGAGAGAAAGATTTGGTAGCATCATATTTAAATAAAAAAACAGTAAAATATATATAATTTGTCATTTTAACTACATGAAAAATTACACGTAAGACTAATTGTCCTTCTTTTGATATGTCGTTGATATAATATGATCCATTAGTCGTATGTATATTTAATACTATGCCTAAAATCGCAATTATCTTGCCAACGCTTTATCCAACTTTTCTTAATCTAACGTTTGAATTATTTTGATATTTTATCTAGAGATATAAAAGTGAGATTATAGTATCACTTTCTACATCTTATTTTTTTTTATATTTTCTACATCTTATTTTTATGAGATGATGAAAATGGTGATATAACCGATCATTCTTCCCAAGTTATATATATGATTTGAGTAGGTCTTCTAAGAAATGATCTCGACCATATTTATATATGGAATAAAAAGTAAATAATAATTTAATATAAAAAATAATAATTTTTTTGGATCAGGTTGGATTGAAATCCTACACTCTGGGGGCCGAATTTAGAGACCATGAACAAACGAATTGTTTGGGATTTCTTTCCAAGTTTGGTTAAGATCACAATTAGCCCATATTTGATCAAGATAATGCTAGTAATAACATTAGCCCATACGGAATGTGTTATTTTATGTGTGTACATGATTTGGTAGAAAAAATGGAGTATTTTTTTTAAAAAAATTAAAATGAGAGTTATCAATTTTTAAAATTGAGATATTAGAAAGAAATATGGGAAGTTGGTGAAAAATCCTCAATCAAAACATTTTTTTGAGTTCACTCCCTACCCACAAAATTGTGGTACTATGTCATACAAATTGTGGTACACTTCATGTGGAAATGTGGTACACTTCATATGGAAATGTGGTACTAAAAAAGTACCCAGGGACTGAACACAAAAAAAACGATGGCTGGAGACTGAAGGTCAATTTCCCGAAAGAAATATGATGTAAATACAATTATAAAATATAGAGTTGGGTGATTAAAAGAATTAAAATTTTTAAAAATCCACCAAAGTAATCAAAGATTTAACTATAATCCAAAATAATTTTCCAACATACTTTAATCATGACTTTTTTTTTCCTAAAATGATTAGTAGGTCTATTGTGAGACAGTCTAATAAATCTTTATTATTGAGACGGATCGATCCTACCGATATTTACAATAAAAAATAATACACTTAGCATAAAAAGTAACACTGTTTAATGAATAATTCAAATAAGAGATCAATATCACAAAATACGATATAACACAAATTATTCAGTCCTCCGAGAACACACACACCAATTTCTTTAGCAATAAAAAACACTAATTCTTTATTTGTTTGCGGCCTTTTCCATTGACTATCTGCTCTTCACAAAGCTGGTGGGCGAGCTTCGGGAAACATTACCGGTGGCGTAACCTCTTCCGACGGCGGCGGTCTTCGTTTTTACGGTGAGTGTGATCAAATCCTAAGAACTCAGATGATGATAACTACCCTTTCAATGTCTATCCCAAGCCTGGGCTCTTACCTTCCCAAATTATCATCGCCATCGCGAGCCACCAGAACTAGAGTTTGTACTCAGCCTCGAACACTTGCAATCCTCTCGGACCCACACGTTCTGCGTCTGGCAGAGACTCTAGAAGACTCCATTCCTTCAACCTCTTCCACTTCCCCGCCTCCTCCTCTGCAGAAGCTGAGAGACATATCATCCGAGTCCCTTCTTTCTACTCCCTGGCCCTCTCGGAAGGACGAGGCTTTTAGATTCACAGACACTTCGTTTATCAAGAATTCCGATGTCCAACCGGTACAACCTTCCTCTTTGCAATCCCTGGCTTCCTTAAACGTTTTGGGCGATACCCTTTTGCCCAATCTTGCTATAGTTGATGGTTATTTGGTAGATTCTTTGTCACATTTTTCTGAATTGCCCGATGGGGTGTTTGTTGGTACTCTGTCGAGTGTGAATTCTCACATGATTATGAATAGGGTTTCTGAATTTGCGTCCAGTTTTCAGGGGGATTTGTTTTGGTCACTTAATGGTGTTGGTGCTCCAGATATTATTGTTGTCTATGTACCAGAAGGGTGCAAGGTTGAGAGTACATTGCATTTGAGGTTTCTTTCGTTGAAAGGGGACAAGAGTGATTCAAAAATGCTGCCTATTTCGAATCCAAGGGTGCTAGTTTTGGTAGAGAATGGAGGAGAGATCAGTATAGTTGAGGAGTATATGGGTGCAGATGGGGATGAAAAGTGTTATTGGACCAATTCAGTTATGGAAGTTGTCATCGGGGATGGGGGCAAGGTTACCCATTCTTACATTCAAAGACAGTCCATGGAAGCAGTGCATGTGAAATGGACCTCAGTTCGTCAGGTTTGATTTTTTAACATCTAGTTTTTAGGTCAAATAGTATGTTCATTCTTAACTGTTAAATTTATTTGATGTGCGGTTATTGTCCTTTTTACAAATAAATTTGGTGCAGATGAAATGCATGATAGTTAGTATACAGTGTTCCCAATAGAATACCCATTATGTCCACGTGGATTCATTCCATTTTTCATGATTAAGTTACCTAGTCTTGTCATGGAGCAAAGGTTTTTTTTTACACTTTAGATCTGTGGAGTCGGGGGGATATCTTACTTGGCTTCGTTATAGTATCTGACCATGTTCTACTACCTAACTCCATTAGAGATATATTGTATATCACTTCTCTTGTAAAGATTAGAAAGCTGATATTGGAAATACGACGACTTTATTGATAACGACTCTTTACTGCACAACGTCTTTTGTAAAGATGAAAAACTGGATATTGGAAATGCAATGACTTTATCCAACGCTGACTAGTTACTGTGCCAGCAAATGTATGGACCAACTGCCCCATACAGTTTCTAGCTTCGGCATGCTAATTTAAATTAACATAGGAAAGTGAGAGTTTATCATCAAACTAAAATTTCAAAACAACATAGTATTTACAATTTCAAAACTATTCAAGTTTGGGTGGGCTCGCTGAGTTAAAAATACAATGTTGTGTGGATGTGGAATTGTGTTCTTAACTTTGTACAACTATTAGTGGCCGAGCATGAGCGAATAGGCGATGTTTTATGTGTTGTTGGATGCTACGGAAAGAGATGAATATGTGTAATGTCAAATTGATTTAGCTTTTGATTTTCACCTTAGAAGTCAAAAACGTCTTCTGTAATCAATATAATATAAGTATATAACCATAAAAAGAACTAAATAAGTATGTCTCTGCCCCTTCTTTTCTATTTTAGTGCTCCTATGACTCTTTATACGCCAAAAGTGCATGAGAGACAGCAGCATGGATGCAACAGTTTGTTGTTGAAATGACTTAAAACAAAAAGAATGCATGGATGCACAAAACTTGATGTGGAGACTCAGAGGATGACACGCTCTTAAATCAAAAAGCTTTTTTGACTCTTATATAACCTTTGAAAACTGTATTTTTTGTTGCTTTTGTTCGCCAGTGGGTTCCCTACACTGGAAAGTTCAATAATGTTTTCGATTTTCTTCTTCACCTTCCTCTGCTTGGACGTCACAATTGTGTCCCAGTATTCACTGCTTTCTGGAAAAATTATAACATCTTTATTTCATTTTATTTGTTCTTTTATGCTGAAAATGGTAATAATATTTTACTTCAGTGTTACAAGCTAAAACTATAACCATCAATGAAAATTTTGAAGATCACAGTACCAGATAAGTCTCTAATCCTTTTCGCTGAGGTTGGTTACCGAGATGATTTATTTTTGCTGGTAAAAACCTTCACCTCACATAACTATGAAAGACTTAATATAAAAGGCTATTTTGAAGCCTTCCATTTGAGATTTTCAAGTTTTTGCATTATCTACTGGATGGAACAACATATACCTAAAATCAAATTGTTTATTAGTAGAAACCTGAACCTACGTGACAAAACAGCAGTCATATCCACAACCTGATAGTTGGCTAAACTGACGCGTACTAGATGCTAAATTTTAACCATTATGCAACCTTCTCTACAATCGATTGAAATGCTCTCTAGAATATATTGCTGAAGTTTCTGATCAATTGATGTTCTAAACTGGGATCTAATATACAGGAATCAACAAGTGTTTATGAGCTTACAGAAGTCAGCACTGGTGGAAAATTAAGCAGGCACAATGTCCACGTGCAGCAGGTCGGCACGGATACTACAACTGTGTTGTCAACATTTCATTTGTCGATTGGCGAACAGTTACAAGATTTGCATAGTAAACTAGTGTTGGACTATCCACGTGGTTTTTCTAGGCAACTTCACAAGTGTATTGTTGCTCATTCACTAGGGCAGGCTGTTTTCGATGGCAATGTTCAAGTCAATAGGTATCAAAACTTCTCATTTGTTTTTGATAATTTGGTGCAACAAATTATCTGGGGTAAAAATTATTTCGAACATATATAGGTTCTATCACTTGCTGTGAGTTCATCTTTAGCTTTGGAATAAAATATTTGAGATAGTTTCAGTAATATTCGAGTTTAGTAAGAAATCATTAGAGGTAACTCAAAAAATTAGGAAGCGGCTTGGTTTGTTTGTGTTCTTAATCTTATCGATACCTGAAAAGGAAAAGTGAAACGGCTAAAATATGTTAGCACATGCCAAATTTTACATAATTGAGATGATTCTCACGATTAATGACATTGCATGAGTTTCATACATCTATCATAATCACTGCTGTTTTGTGCAGAGATGCTCAGCAAACTGATGCAGGACAACTAACGAGGACCCTCCTTCTGAAGCCTCGTGCGACCGTAAATGTCAAACCTAATCTCCAGATCATAGCCGATGATGTCAAATGCTCTCATGGAGCTGCGATTAGTGATTTGGAAGAGAACCAGCTATTCTACTTTCAAGCACGGGGAATTGACATAGAAACTGCAAGAAAAGCTCTCATCTTCTCATTTGCAGGTGAGGTTATACAACGTTTTCCTGACCCTTGTGTTCAAAAGACTGCCGAGAATTTGATAAGGAAACTGCTCAATCCTACACTACCGTCGAGGTAATCACAGATTCATCGTGTACCAAGTCGCAAAATTTAATTGAAGTTAAATTTGTTATTTGAAACTCCTAAGTTATTCTTGTAGATTTATTGCTGATTTAGATGTGAGTTTACCTTATAGGGGTATTAAGCTTTTGTTTTTTATTCTCAAGAGAGAATCAATATAAATTATTTTTTCAGCAATATGCATCAAGTGTAAGAATAATCTTGATATATGTAATATAGATGCAAAGTTACTTGTATGGATTAACTCTATTTTCCTCGGTCTATTTTCAAGTGAGTAGGTCTCAAGAATCTTTATCTGTGAGACGGGTCAATCCTACCGATATTCACAATAAAAAGTAATACTAGTATCATAAAAAGTAATATTTTTTCCTGGATGACCCAAATAAGAGATCTGTCTTACAAAATATGACTCATGAGATCGACTCAAACAAGTTTTTGTTTTTTCAAATAATGTTTGATTGAATTCAGGTATTGCGTAACACTGTAAGAACTGATATTAGTTCTCAGTTGATTTTGGATCGGTGGTATAGTTAGTTTCTTCATCAAAATAATAATAATTAGTTTTAAAGACATTGTTTGACTCGTGAGACGTGATTACGAATGTTGAGATATAAAAGAACATCGAGTCTAAATATTAAGTAACGCAAAACAGTTTTAAATATTTTAGATTAAATATTATTATGCTAAAGAATGATAATTGAGGGGGAAAAGTTTAGACTAGATGATAATCACTGTCTGGAGTGATTTTTGACTCTTTCTTGCTCCAGGCCGTATTGGGATCGAAAAAATAATGATTCCATCTTCGAATAGTAAAATTTTATTAAATTTAAATTTGCACAAAAAAATTGTGATGAGATCGTGTCGAAAATTTACTCTTTAATTTGATAAGCTTCTTACGAGTCCTTTTCATTCGCTAATTTTCTTATAAAGTTGTTGATTTATTCAAACCATATTCCAAGAAATAAAATATCTGACGTTGAAACATAAGATTGGTTCAACTTTACGAAAAATCAGGGGAAGGTATATTTTTTGTCTAAAATTTTAGAGACTATATTATAATTAAGAGCTTTAAATATGATTTTTATAGGAATTTTTGACGAGTAATTAAAATAGGATATTTTATTCTTATTTTTAAAATTTATTCTTCTTTGTAGTAATAATTTCTTCGATCGGGGTGACTACATAGTAAATTTGCATATACCATAATATAGTCAATATAAGCTATATATATATATTTTTTTAAAAAAAATGAGATTTAATTTATTTTTTTTTAAATGAGATTTATAATTTTTGTAGGCAAATCCTGTTCTTCTCGTTTGAACACACACCGCTCTTGTTTTATCTTGTGTAGTTTGTGTGCCTTCACTCTGTTTAATGTACTGCTTCGTTCCATTTGAATGCATATAAGGTAAGGTTACTTGGAAAATCTCTCTCAGAACAAACATATCCATAAGCATGGGGAAATAGGTATTCTCACCAATAAAATTTCCAGAACCCCCATTCTTCCATCCCATGGCAACAAAAATTTCTCTATCACCTTACCACCACTCTTCCGCGACGAACCAACGTCAACCGCCTCCCTTCACCACCCCCGCTCAAGTTCCCAACAAGAAAAGATTCACATTTTTCTGCAGTTCAAGCAAGAGAGCACCTTCGTCACCTTCCGCCGTAGCCGAAGAGCAAAAGAATCAATCTTTGGCTGAGCAGCTTTTGCCCTTATCCATCACTCTTCTTTCTGATAATAATGCAAATAAAACCCAGCTTTTATCCAAGCCCAAATCCACTTGGGTTAACCCCACAAAGCCTAAGCCTTCCATTCTTTCTCTCCACCGCCACAAACGCTCTACTTATTCGTACAATCCACAGATGAAAGACTTGAGAGAGTTTTCCAAGAAACTCAATGAATGTGAGGAATCCGAATTTTTGGCTGTTGTTGAAGGAATTCCAACTGCACCCAGTAGGGAAAATATGCTTTTTCTGCTGAATGGCTTGAGACCATGGCAAAAGTCGCTTCTTTTCTTCAATTGGGTGAAAGCCCAGAATTTGTTTCCCATTGAGACAATATTTTACAATGTTACTATGAAGTCTTTGAGGTTTGGCAGACAGTTTCAACATATTGAGGAACTTGCACTTGAAATGATCGAGAACGGAATTGAGTTTGATAACATTACCTATTCCACTATTATTACTTGTGCGAAAAGATGTAATATTTTCGACAAGGCAGTGGAATGGTTTGAGAGGATGTACAAGACGGGGCTGATGCCTGATGAAGTTACTTATTCTGCTGTTTTGGATGTGTATGCGAAATTGGGTAAGGTTGAGGAGGTGCTGAGTTTGTATGAGAAAGGGAGAGCTAGTGGGTGGAAGCCTGATCCAATTGATTTCGCTGTTCTTGGTAAGTTGTTTGGCGAGGCAGGGGATTATGATGGAATTCGGTATGTTTTGCAAGAAATGAAGTCTCTTGGAGTGCAACCAAATTTGGTTTTGTACAACACACTGTTGGAGGCTATGGGTAAGGTTGGGAAGCCCGGCTTGGCTAGAAGTTTATTTGAGGAAATGGTGGAATTGGGGGTCACTCCTAACGAGAAGACGTTGACTGCATTGATAAAGATTTATGGGAGGGCTAGGTGGGTTAGAGATGCATTGGAGCTTTGGGAACGAATGAAGTTGAATGGATGGCCTGTGGATTTCATTTTGTACAATACATTGTTGAGTATGTGTGCCGACCTTGGGTTGGTGGAAGAGGGCGAAAGACTGTTTGAGGACATGAAAGGTTCCCAGAAAAGCAAGCCGGATAGTTGGAGCTACACAGCGATGCTTAATATTTATGGGAGTGCAGGAAACGTGGATAAGGCCATGGTTTTGTTCAAGGAAATGTCCGAGGCTGGTGTGAATCTCAATGTCATGGGGTGCACTTGTTTGATCCAATGCTTGGGACGTGCAAAGAAAATTGATGATTTGGTTAAGATGTTCAAAACCTCAGTGGACTGGGGCGTGAAGCCAGATGATAGGTTGTGTGGCTGCTTGCTATCTGTTGTGTCATACTGTGACGGGGACGATGCCAACAAAGTTCTTTCTTGTTTAGAGCTAGCAAACCCGAAATTGGTTGCCTTAGTGAAGCTACTGTCAAATGAAAACATCACTAACTTAGACATTATAAGAGAAGAGTTCAAGGGCATACTGAACAGCGCATCAGTTGAAGCTAGGAGACCATTCTGCAACTGTTTGATTGATATATGCCGAAACAGAAATCTCCATGCACGAGCCCACGACCTTTTGTGTATCGGATCTATGTATGGACTATATCCTGGTCTGCATACCAAAACACAAGAAGAATGGCGATTAAACGTTCGATCTCTCTCTGTTGGTGCAGCTCATACAGCATTCGAAGAATGGATGGGCACTTTGGCTAAAATCATCGAACAAGAAGAAACTTTACCTGCTTTATTCACGGCCAACACGGGAGCTGGAACTCATAAGTTTTCTCAAGGTTTAGGGAGTGCCTTTGCTTCCCATATGGAGAAACTTGCAGTCCCTTTTAGGGAAAGTGAGGAGAAAGCTGGTTTCTTTTTCGCGACTCGAGAAGATTTGGTGGAATGGGTTCAATCAAAGGCTTCTTCTGCTGCGGCTTAACCGTCAACAAACATAATGTTACTGTCAATTCAATTTTAGCTTTGAGATTTCCATTCTGAATGCTGTAAAGTGTCGTTAAACCCAAACTACAACAAATTATATTGTTGCATATCAACTTAAATATTTTTTATAATTGAGTTTCGAATATGAGACCTTGCAAAACCGAACTCCCCGAAACCCAAAGTAGCCAAAATAATAAAGAATAGATCTTTTGTGAGACCGGTGTCACGAATCTTTATCTGTGAGACGGGTTAACACTATCGATATTCACAATAAAAAATAATACTCAGCATAAAAAGTAATACTTTTTCATGGATGACACAAATCAGAGATTCGACTAATGAAATTGATCTGTAAGATCGTCTCACAAGAGTTTTTGTAAATAATAAAATCTCTTAAAGGATTGAAACCAAATATTTCTTTAAAAATAAATTTTCCTTTGAGTCTAGTCTGATTAGTCGAGTTGATTATGAAAAAAAATAACTCGAACAACTTAAAATAAATAATATATTTAACAATTACACCGACTAATCATACCGAATTATTCAATTATTTTAATTAAATTGAAATCTTGATCACTCTCCTTGTGTTGTTTTGCTACTCGTTTCTATTATTAATATTTTCCAAATTTAAAATAATAATAAGTGATTTCAAGTTTAAACAAATATAGGAATTTCTTGTATTTTTTAAAAGTTAATTACAAAACTTTTGTTTTAGGGAAAAAAAACTCAATTTAAAAGTTACGAAAATACTAATATAGAAATATCTCAAAGTTAGAGGGTTTGTAGAATTATCTTTTAGCTAAAATTTGGGGCTTTACTGTGAATTCTTCAGCTTACCATTCAACATCGCTGTTATCTGCAACATCATCTTCTTAGGTATTTGTCTCTCGCACAATCATATAATTATGCATGTACGTAGATTTGTGCGAGCTTGAGTGCGTCAGAATACGAATAGTTTGAATTATGTTGTTGAAATATGAGTAACCGTGGGAAGCATTCAAGCTATTTGATAGAATGACTCAATTGTTTTGTCATGAAGTTTCAATTCTATCTAAGCTATTTGAGTTCATTCATTCTTTTTAGTTGACATAAATTGTTTTTTCACGGCCTAGTCATTGCATCAATCTTAAAGTTTTGTTCTTTTTTCCTTTCCTTTTTATTGTAAGTTGACAGAATGCCCAGAGATTGAATCGATACAAACGCTACTTTAAGAATTGGGTTTGCAACTTTATTGTGTAAATTTTCCGGAATTGTTGCATCTGCGGGGCCGTACTGCAACTTTGAGTATATTGCGTTGCAACCGATCAATTTGTTACGAAGAACAATGCATTCTTTATCAGCCACGAGGGTGCTTCTTTTTTGTGGTGATTCTTTATCTCTTGGAAAATTTTCGGGATTTTCACGGGCAAAACCCTTGTACAGAAGTGT
The DNA here is from genome assembly GCF_012295235.1 of Primulina huaijiensis. Lineage (NCBI taxonomy): Eukaryota > Viridiplantae > Streptophyta > Magnoliopsida > Lamiales > Gesneriaceae > Primulina > Primulina huaijiensis. Next base: position 19,244,183 of record NC_133311.1, on the reverse strand, counting down.
TCGCTCGATTTGTCGGATTGGTAATGGGAATGAACTTCTAACCCTTGAAACTCTTGGATTGAGTGATGAGGTGGAGACAACCAGGGGAAATGAGAAAAATAAACTAAATCTTGGGATTTCCACAATTGAAGTCCCCAAAAGGAGAGAAAAGAACGTTAGTCATAGAGAAAATAATGCGGTGCAGATGCAAAAGAAAGTTGATATGGAGGCATTGGCTCCCTTTGCTGCAAAGTCTTTCTCGGAACTTGGCCTTCCGCCTTTGTTAGTTGAGAGGCTAGATAATGAAGGTTATAAAGTTCCCACAGATGTTCAGGCTGCAGCTATTCCCTCAATCCTTAGTAATCATGATGCTGTGATTCAGTCCTACACAGGTTCAGGAAAAACACTGGCATATCTTCTTCCTATACTTTCTAAAGTGGGGCCACTAAAGAAGGATGGTGAACCTAAGAACAAGATGAATATTGAAGCAGTGATTGTGGCTCCATCTAGGGAGCTTGGAATGCAGATTGTGAGAGAAGTTGAGAAGCTACTTGGACCTGCGGATAAGAGATTGGTTCAACAGCTTGTAGGAGGTGCAAACAAGTCGAGACAGGAAGAAGCACTTAAGAAGAACAAGCCATTCATTGTTGTTGGGACACCGGGTAGGCTTGCAGAAGTAAGTGCAGGAGGAAAGCTTCATACACATAGTTGCCGTTACTTAGTTTTAGACGAGGTGGATGAACTTCTTTCATTCAATTTTAGGGAGGATATGCATCGTATACTGGAGCATGTTGGTCGAAGATCTAGTGGTGGTCAACATGCTATGAATGGTTCTGAAACAAGGCGAGTGGAGCGTCAGACTATAATGGTATCTGCAACAGTACCAGTTTCAGTGATTAGGGCAGCTAGAAGTTGGGGGTGCGATCCACTTCTTGTCCAGGCTAAAAGTGTAGTCCCACTAGAATCGTCTCCGATTGAATTGTCAGGAATGCCTTCTGATTCCGGTCCAGGTACAAACTTGCAAGCTCAAGCCCCAGTTCAGAGTCTACCTCCTTCACTAAAACACTATTATTCTGTCACAAGGATACAGCACAAGGTGGACACCTTAAGAAGATGTATACATGCGCTTGAGGCGAAATGCGTGATCGCTTTCATGAATCACACTAAACAACTAAAAGATGCCGTATTCAAGTTAGAGGCTCGTGGAATGAAAGCAGCAGAGCTTCACGGAGATCTTGGAAAGCTCGCAAGGTCATCCATCTTAAAAAGGTTCAGAAAGGGGGATGTGAGGGTGTTGTTGACAAATGAACTTTCTGCTAGAGGATTAGATATACCAGAATGTGATCTTGTAGTTAATTTAGGGTTGCCAACCGACTCAATTCATTACGCGCATCGGGCTGGTCGCACAGGACGTCTAGGCAGGAAAGGTACTGTAGTCACCATATGCGAGGAGCCAGAAGTCTTTGTAGTGAAAAAGATGCAGAAGCAGCTTGGGGTTACAATCCAGTCTTGTGAGTTCACAGAAGGAAAACTTGTTGCTGAAGTTGAAAACACGGTTGATGTTTCAAGGTGGTGATATTATTTTGTTTAAATCATGTGATTTATGGTGGCTTTTATGTTTATTCCTAGCTAGATCACTGTTTTGGGTTTGATTGTCACTGCAACTTAGGAATCAACTTGTGGTTTTTCCAATAGTTCAATGAAGAATGTAAACTAGCCAGACTTTTTTATAGCTGACAGCTTGCGAACTTGGCTTGGTAAATTTTCATTCCATGTTATTGTCTTTAGATCATTCTGAAGGGGGATGAAATTGAAACACATTTCCAGCATTGTTCAACCACTAAACATTTAAATTAACATACATAATGTAGAAAACCGTATTTGGCTCCCTGCATAATGCAGAATCACCATATAATTCTCTTACAAAATTTGTAGCCTGATAGGAGTGCATTGGCTGCAATAATTAAGAATGATGCGAAAGACATGGAGATAGAGACAATAGCTGCCTTCTTAAGTGAATTCCCATTTTCCATCTGTTGTATTACTGGTACGGCTACAGAAGATGATGAAATAAGGAGATACCCTGCCAACTGTTACACGGGTGATAAGATAACTATTTTGAACACTCCTCCATAAAAAGAGAGATAATTTCGAGTTTGGGTGATTTCTATTCTCAAAAGGTTTCCATTTCTAACTATTTTTTGCATTGGGTGGGTTTCTTTTTTTGTTGGTTGTTTGGGGTGGAAGATGTTCTTGTGAATGGAGAATTTGATCGATGGACTCTGATTATTTTTCCTTCTGAGCTTTTAGTATTGTGGAGTTGGACTAAACATGAGATGTTGAATGAACTCTAGACATGTAATCCAACTTCTGAAAAGACACATTCAAGTTGTCAAAAATGGACAACATTTGGGTACTTACCTGTATTTATTTTGAGATGACTTCAGTCCTGAAATGGGTTTTTTGATTCTGAAAATATTTGTTGTCCACTGATATATTTCCTGGGTTCGAAATGTTCCATCGCGAATTTTTAATTTAGTGTGTTCTTTTCTTTGTGCAGGCGTACAGTTAAGGTGACAGAGGCGGAGACTAATGAATTTGTGTAAATGAAGATATGGTCTTCACTGAGAGTACACTTACTTGATCAAAAATGAAGCTGATGTGGTCAGATATCATGTCCGAGATGAAAATGCCTCTATGGGAAATATCACAAATGCATTTGAAGAGCTGATAGGCTGCGTAAAGGAATGAAAGGATGTTCACGCTGAAGCAGTACCTGTCCATAGTTAAACCAAAAAACTGTTAAAACTTATTTATCATAGGACTTTAAGCTATCCCATATTCATATGTTTAGTATTTTTATTTTCTAATTATTGTCATCCAAATGTCTTGCATTTATAAAGATTTTATCCCATAGTTTTGATATCGATGTCATTTTATGTTCATCTATGCAGTGAATGATAATCTATGCAGTGAATGATGACACCGTGAAAACTATCTTGCGTATGCGTTAGCAAGTTGTGTTTGTATGTGTCATGTGTGGTTAATGACTTTTGCAGTGGTTAGTGATGCTTACAGTAGTCCAGGATAACTGCAGAATCTGGAGGATTGATTTTTGAGCTTGGAATTTCTCGGTGATATTGCTGCTAGTGAGAGAGCAGAGCCGAAGGCCAAAACAAGTGCCAGAAACCGAAGAACGAGATTAATTACCTGAATTGGAGGCCTCGAGCTCCATCTGGTCGAAGCGATTGAGGTTGAGTAAGGTGACGGTGTTGGCAGCCGTGGCTGTGGCGATGTGTAAGCCGAAACTGTGGCATTAGACATAACTCTTCTACAGACCACTCAGCTATCTCTGCAACAGTTGACTGTCTTTTGTCCGGTTTTTTCATTTCTGTGACATATGTACCCTTTTCTTGCAAGGAAGATATGTAGGCAATTTTCTAATTTTTAATGTTCAACGAACTCTGTTTTAAGGATAGGTTGGCTAAACAATTATGGTTTTCCCCCCCATAATTGCGGTCAACGATGCTGAAAGATTTAATTTTTAAATTTCCTCTGTTTTGTAAGAATTGAAGTTAATGGCCCCCGAGTTTATTTGTCCTTTGGCATTTTTTTTTTTGTGAGTGAGAGGGATTGTGACTCGGTGATGTCACCTTTCTTTAAATACTATGGTCGATCGGTCTTGTATGGTTTGCCAACACTTCAAAAATGTAAGAATATTACCCTTGCCAACATTTTTTGTTATTTACATGATCTATACTATTATATTAAGCGTGAGGACATGATAATAACTATCTAGAGAGGACATCAACTTTTTTTTTTCAATTTTACCATTATATGATATTAATATTACACTTTTGTTTTTTGTTTTTTTTTTTGTTTTAATTTCAACACACACTTTTATTTTTATTTATTTTTATTTCAACAATTCAAATATCAATTTAGTCCCTCCATAATTTGTCGAATTTCACTTTAGTCCATCGATAATAATTAAAAAGATTGTACACACACGCATCGCGTGTGCATAGTAACTAGTAGTTATTATGATGTAATATATCAAGGCCAACTCCCTAGGAATTAAATACGAAAATCAAGCTTGGTAAAATATATTTCTATACATGATGTATTAATTTATCGATTTATCTTCTGATTTATATTTTTTATTTTCTAAAATATGTCTTCATGTTATAATGGCATAAACCACTAAATTATATGATATGAGCATCTTAATCTTTTTAATTTCAAATATACTTTATTTTAACTATATCATATATTAATATTTGAAGCTACATATATTTTATTGTATAATCAATTCAATCACGTACATAGTTATGCATTATTGTCATTTACCAAGTAAAGGTTAAGTAATTCGGAGAAATTATGGGATCCACCAAATCAAATGAACTGTTAATAAATCTAAAGTGGTCGGCGAGACACCGTAATCAAGTCATTAAAATAATCGATGCCTATAAACATACTAAACCTATAATTTGGAAAATCTTTAAAAAAACATAATGAATTCAACTCAGTATTGTACTAAAAACACCATTTGATTTCTGGATGAGAGAATATAAGATACATATTATTAAAAAAAAAATGTAAGCGTCTAACCACTTGTAGAATTTACGTCAAATATGACACAAAAACAATGACAGTTTATTGTTTTATCATTTGCACCAAACATAACAAAAATTATTAAACTTTTGACAAGGACATATCAAAATTAATCTAAAATCGAGCTTTTAGTGAATTACCAAGTGAACGCAGGCTTTAATATTTAGGTTCTTACTTTGTAATTTGAAATCCAAACTACGTAAAAGGCCGCTGTAATCCTGTACTTGCGCACTATTCCGTTGGGTTTTTGCATCTTTTCTTTACCATTATATTCAAAAGTTGATTTCTTTGTAAGGGCAAAAATACATGAGACAGGAAATTTTCCTCGAAACATATTTGCTTTAGCAATCAGCATCGCCAAAATTGCATCAACTTTCATCAAATATAATTATCTATATCTTCAAACGGCTTTCCTTCAAAATCTTTAGATATCTCCCTCTATTCATCATTTACCCCCAACCATCTGGAGAAAGAGATTATTTGTTATTTACAATCAGATTCCAAATATCAGCATGCTTCCCACAAGTATCTTAATGAAAATATACCCAAGCACGAAAATTCCAGTACTTGATCCTAGAAGTTTAGCTGTCAAAATATTGGCAACGAACACGTGAAGTCTCTAGTCTGTATTATTGTTTCCTTTGTACGGCCGAAAAATATTATATAATAGACCAACTAAATGGGGCGGTGATGAACGAAATCAAGGCATGGCAGATAATTCCTTGCAAAGTTACCTAAGGTAGTTCTGTAGCTGAATCATATCTCTCTTAGGAATTAGCTTTCATATCCTGTTGATAAAGAATAATTACAGGGGTCAGGTATGTGGCGGGAGAGTAAACAAAACAAGAAACTTCAAAACCGTTTGGTAATAACTGAAGAAACAAGAATACAGGCTTAATCTGCAAATCCATGCATCAGAATACGTAGATAATAGTACTATTACTCACTTAAAACTATTTGGAACCCGAGTATGTTTGTTTCAGGTCCCTTTAGGATAAAATTGAATCAGTGTGCAAAAGAGACCGAGGTTGGATGAAGCAATATTCCTTTTGGAAAGATAAACATATATTAAAAATAAGCACATTTGAACTCACTTGTTTCATGGAGGCAACCTAATATCTGCACCAGATTTATTATTCGAGGATGGAGTTGTAGAATCAGGGACATGTCGTCCAACAGTGGTCGAATCCCACTCCAAATCAAATGCATATTCTAGACGTCTTTCCAAAGCTTGTCCAAGAATTGATTTTCCAGATGCTGATACCATAGATTGCACACAATCCTTCTCAGTAATCGAGTCAGCACCATTAGCATCATTACTGAAGGAAGCGCTAGAAATAATTTGAGCTGGAGCGCTGAGGCAATTTGAATATTGGATTTCCTTCAAAGTTCTCTTTCTTATGATTGAAGGAGTGCCTTTATAAGTAATTGCCAACTTCATTAGCATACACTCTGGACAACTAGTGCCACTAGAGATACTGAATGACAGGTTCGCAAGGCAGGAATGACCATGCTCAATGCTATTTTCAGGACCAATGCTCTTGCCAGATGACTTCAAAACAACTGAATCATTCACATGTGATGGCTGGAAACCCAAGTCATTCTCCATGTGACCAGCCAATTGAGATCTTTCACAGGCTTTGTTTCTTTTTCCAGCCCTTANCTCCGGCCATTGAAAATTTGTTGAAGCTTTCTGATTTCCTTTAGATTGAAGCATTCTAAACACTCCAACACTCCTTTAGATGGTGTATTTGCTGTATGAGATTGTGTGTTTAGGGACCTCAATGCCTTCGGTATTTATAGGCACACTCAAACCATCACCGAGTGTTTTGGGAGCTCGAGATTCAAATCAAATTTGTATACGCATCTCAATTTTCAAAATTTGAGGCTGCCGTGTACAAATTTTCAATACGTTTATTTTACGAGTCACTATTTTCTTACAT
>NC_133311.1:19223027-19237004 GCF_012295235.1 Primulina huaijiensis | reverse complement strand
AGCATAGGGTTTAGGGTTCATCAGTTCATTCATAATCGGCCAGTCAAGAGAATTGTTTAACCTCCTTCGTCCATGTGCCTTTGACAAGATCAGGATTAAGAACCTTCTGCCAACGATGCAAACAATGAACACCTGTCCTTCCGGAGATGCATTCCGCTGCAAAAGAGAAAGGTCAATCAGTCAACTAGGATTGTTGGGAGCAACAACTGAATAAATTGCATATAGATAATATATCATTGTCAGATGAATATACTATTAGGATTTAACTACTGGCAAGAGATGGTAACCAGTGTCATGGAAGCTAGCACATCTAAGCACCCAAAAATAAGGCATTGTTCAAGACTTCAAGTATATCAGTCAATTGCTGCTGAATTTTCCCAGCAGATAGCATTTGTTTTAATCCCTAGAAGTCACTTACGTAGTAACTAATATCCACATTGTAAAACATGACAGTCAAGAAAGTAAAATATTAACCACACATTTCTCTTCTGACAATTAAGTAAAAGACCCAAACCCAAGCAGGAAGACATTAATTCCGTGGTCACAGATTAAAATAAACAAGCAGCATTAAAAGATAATAAACAAAATTTCAAAAATCTCAAACCTGATTACAAAAGCCAGGCATATGGATTAGTACCATAAAAACATGCAGGGAAAAACCTGAAAAAAAAAAAGAAGATGCACCCACCGATTCTTTTCCAATTTCTCCCATTGTGTGCATATATCCCGTCACTGATGCGATTCTTCGACCACGAAAAGCAAATCCGTTCAAAAACGGAGTCACGCCATCGATTAGATGGATAAAGAAACGGTTGTATTGTCTCGATCTTTTTTAACAAGTAAAGTTGTAATATTCACCTCTAAATTACAAAGAATTTAGCAACAAATATTAACAAGATAAACGATCGAATTTCAAACGAACCTTCAAAAAACTCGGCTTTCACAATTCGAGTAAAAAACAATCGACAAACGTCGCAAAGTGTTAAACTTTGATAAGTTTGATTTGAGAAACACACAAAGGTATATACAAAGCCAAGCTTTGAAATTGAGAGAAAAACTCACAAAATATCATAAAACTCAAGAATAATCTTGTAATGCCCGGGAATTTTATGTTGATAATTTGAAATTAACGATTATGAATTGTTGTGATTATAGACGGACCACTCCGAGACCAGAATTGGAAAATGCATGAGTTGGCATATGTGGGATACAGTAGGTATCGCGCACATGCGCGGCAGAAAGGCGCGCATATGCGCGAGAAGACCCTTGCCGAGGCAAAAGACCTCGCGCATATGCGCGAGACAGGGCGCGCATATGCGCGAGGTGGTGGATTTCAGAAGTTCCAGGACAGAACGTTGCGCGCATATGCGCGAGCAGAAGAAATCTGATGCGACGAGACAGTAGGTCTCGCGCATATGCGCCGATGATGGTCGCGTATATGCGCGAGACGTGCTGAACTAAGAATGAGCCACACGTCCTTGCCATGCAAATATAATATGTAAATCATTCCTTAGTCATCGAGAGTCCAAGGAATAGAACCGAGAGAATTCCAGAAAAGTTTCAAGTTTTTCATTTGAGCAATTTGAACTTTGTGCAAGATCCGGCCGTTAGAATTTCAATCCGAGTTTGGTAATGCGTTTCTATCGACAAGAGCTTCAACAGGACGTAAGTTTTATTATGATTTGATATAGTTTGAAAATATGAGATTGAAGGAATCATAATATGAGTGATATTATATGTTCCTGAGATTGTAGTAATTGTATAATCGAAATCAGATTGAAGAACAGACACCGTATGAAATTGTTATCATTTTCGGATTGAATTTGATTGAGATCATACCGATTTGAGAATATCAGATTGGGTTTGTTATCGATTATGAGTTTTGATTTGTATCTGTTGATATTGTATTGCTGGGTATATCGAGATTGTGTTGTTACGCCGTCGAAACAGAATTAAATTTATTTCTGATTATATCCAGTATTGGTTGGGTTGTATATTGATATTGTACTTCACGAATATGTCATTCCATAGTGGGTATTGACGACCTCGAAGAACAAGCAGAACCAGATTGATATTGATTTCATTGACCACATATTGATCTACGAAAAGAAAGGTATAAATCAATGTTAAACTGGAAGATATGACTCGAGTTAGATTCGACTTGAGTTTTCCCAAAACCACATACTTTATTTTATTGCATTGATGTTTGCAATTCATGAGATTGATATGCTCAGTCTATTGATTTATAGCAAAGCATGAGTTAGAGTCTTGGGCAGATGTGCCTAGTCTTTGGCAGAGCCACAAAGACACGGGACTTTTGGTGTATCGATGTGCTTAAGAGTAGATCGACTCTTATTGCAAAAATTCGATACAGAATGCCAAAGTCTGGAAATAAGAACGTACCCCCATCTAGCTGGGAGAGTAGGTGGGAGAAGGTTACGTTCTTATTCGACCGGGATCCCTATATTAGAGAAGAGTCGAGTAAGAGATTATGAGTCCAGCGATTGAGTTACAGTTTTATATCGATTCATGTCTTTCAGATTATGATACATGTTATTGATAACTGTTATATGCTTTTATATATGTTATATGATTGCATGTATACGTTGTTTATACTGGGAATATATTTCTCACCGGAGTTATCCGGCTGTTGTTGTGTTTGTATGTGTGCATGACAACAGGTGGAACATGATCAGGGTCGAGAAGAGGATGAGAGATTGAGATTTGCGTGGAGATTCGGACCCAGAAGTAGAGTTGGTTTCATTACCTGATATGTAGTGAATGATAGTAGTTTGTTATGAAGTACTTTTGTACAAGACTTGTACTTTTGATCTAGACATGGATCTCGTAAATGAAATAAGTTTTATTTCATATGTTGCGCACTCATGTATTTTACAAAAAAAAAATTGTTATGACCCAGTTTACTTAATTGTTTCATTTGATCCTAATAATGATTAAGAAAATGAATTAGAGTCCGGGTCCCCACAAATCTTTTACAATGAATAAAATTCTTCCATATATTGTTTACAAAACCAAATATATAAAAAAATCTAGTTACCTAATTAATTTGGACTCTAAAATAGAAAATTAGACTTCTTCACGCAGGCGGCACGCTGGGACGGTAGAACATGGCCGCCCTAGCGCCAACTCTTCAGAACTGGGCGCACTGGGGCGGTATAGTTTGACTACCCTAGCGTGGAGGTTCCTGCAGATCGCCTTCTGGACATTGGCTTTGGTGCTGGGCGGTAATATTTGACCGCCCTAGCAGGGGGCTCTCGAGTCCGAGGTCTCGATTTGACATCCTCTTAATAATTTAGCACTTGAATAACACTAAAATAGCTTCCAACTTCATTGTTATGCATGCCGAATTCTTTGAAGCTTCGAATCGCAAAATTTAGCACGTCATGTCCGGCTAGATTCATATCAGTCACACTGACATATATAATACATTGTTATATTAATAAAAATTGAATAAAACTACAAAAATTCATTATAATTAATCAAAATTACAATGAGACAAACATATTGAACTAATATCACACTTTATTAAATTATTATTGTGTATAAAATTTTTTTAAAAAATTAGTAAGTTGTTTTGAAGTTAGTTTAAATCAAATTATCATGGAATTTTGGTTTAATAATATAATACTATGATTGGAATATAATTTTTATATCAGGGATTTGTGCGGTTGGCTTTTGATTAATTATGATATTGTTAGATAATTTATCACTAATTTAGACCAATCTCTCAACCAGTCGCAATAACGTATTCAATATACTACGTACCATAATTACCTTCAATTCAAAAAACAAAAATTACTACCATAATTTGATGACACTAATTACTAAGCCAACCTTGAATAGTTGAATATTTAGATTTTAATCAGAATTTTTGACTAAAAATTAAAGGGATTATAATAAGATAGGAAAATAATTTATTAGATAAACGGGTGGTGGAACCAGTACGCTTACTTGCCCCGGAGGAACCAACTATAGGGTTGTGTTTATCCCTTGAATTTGATCCTTCCTTAAGTTTGGGGACTTGGAATAAGTTAACTTTTCGCATTTCCTTGTGTACACAAATGCAATGAATCTAGAGAATTTGTCCAATTATGAAAAGAAGTTTTTTCTTTCCTCGTGTCTGAAGGTAATAGATTTGGTAATAAAAATTTCAAATCTTTAATTAATTAAAGAATTCAAATCTCTTAGCTGTATTTCGAGAAATTTTTAATCACGATAATATTTTTTTATATCTGTATTCAGTCACAGACATACTCTGAAATGTATTATTCATTTAATGTTTCGAACCAAATCATTTAATCCAAACACACGTTTCTTTCTTCTGTTGAATATCGTACAACACACCGTGTCCCGAACAAATAAATGTGATTGAAAGGAATTGGCATGGAATACATTTGGTTTTGAGGTAGTGTCCGAGATTTTTTTTGCAAAAATGGAATTGATTTTGTACTAGTCTCGTGTGATCATAATATGTTAGCAAAAAATTGGAGGTATGAGTTTGATTAATAATATAAGCCGTATGTACGAACCACGCATCCATCGGATAGGGTTCTGTTCTGTAAATGAAGCTGCAAAATACTATATTCAGCGTTACATCAACTTTCCACATAATTATAAATGCCTAAAATTTTGAAAGGAAAAACTTTATCGAACTGAACTGAAAGTTGATCGGAATAAAAGAGCAAAACGAAAATTAGGCTAATTCGCCGGATCAAATTTGGAAGTTTCCTTTTTCAAAAATATATGTGGAATATATTAGATAAATTATGAACAATAAACCAACTGTGTGTTTTGAACATTACACTTTGACATACTACAATCAATTATTAATATAACAAGAAATGTTGAAAAGATTATTTTTTTTTTCCCGAAAATAACAGACAGTTGGGGGCCTTTTAAGAAAAGGGTTCACATATGTATTATTGAAACTTATACCACGAATCACGATAGTTTTGTATTCAAAACTTGAAAAGTATACCACAAATTGTTGACCAAAAGTCCCAATGCTTATCCCCATTTAATCTACGTACTTAGTCATCAACTGTTCAAAAATTCCACGCCGAACAATGTCACCTATAAATGGGCAGCATCTTGTTCACAACAATATAACAGCAAATAAGTTATCCGATCGAAACATGGGATTCCTAAACTCTTTCTCCTTTTGCATTGCCTTCCTTCTCATTGCCCTTTAATTGAACCACGCGAACGCAGCCACCTTCGTTATCCGAAACAACTGCCCCAACACCATCTGGGCTGCGGCCGTGCCTGGTGGTGGCAGGCAGCTCAATAGTGGCCAGACGTGGACGATAAACGTCGCAGCTGGCACCACGGCAGCCCGAATCTGGGGACGTACCGGCTGCTCCTTCAGTTCAGCTGGTCGAGGCAGTTGCCAGACAGGTGACTGTGGCGGGCTCCTACAATGCCAAGCTTACGGTGCTCCCCCGAACACTCTAGCAGAATACGCCCTCAACCAATTCAACAACCTGGATTTCTTCGATATATCTCTCGTCGACGGATTCAACCTGCCGATGGAATTCGTTCCTACCTCGGGAGGCTGCACCAGAGGCCCCAGATGCACCGCAGACGTCAACGGACAATGCCAAGCCGTGCTGCGGGCACCCGGAGGATGTAACAATCCATGCACTGTGTTCAAAACGGACCAGTACTGTTGCAATTCGGGGAGCTGTAACCCCACGGACTACTCAAGATATTTCAAGGGTAAGTGCCCCGATGCTTATAGTTACCCCAAGGATGATGCAACCAGCACTTTTACTTGCCCTGGAGGAACCAACTACAGGGTGGTCTTTTGCCCTTGATCCAGCCCACTATGTTCAATCTAGTTAAATTAAATCTTTGCATTTTGTACCAACAAAATGCTTTGAAACTTCACAAATATGTAACACAATAAATTCCCACAGGGAATTAATATATGATGGGAGCACTGTATGTTTCTTGTAACCTCAAGGTTACCTACGTAACCTTTGGATGAGTTGAATAAATATAAATTAAAGGAACAGTTTATGTAATTTTGTTTAACAAGCTCCATATATAGTTTAAGCTACGAGCACTGGCTGAAAATTTTATGAAGAAATTATTTATTTTTTTTATTCCTAAGAGGCGAAAATATTGCTTCTCAATTAGCTAGTTTCTATATTCAATTCTTAGAATAAAATATTATCAACTTTCAAAATTTTAGTTTCCAACTGTAATTTAATTTTGCATCAAAAAACAAAAAATATATGTCATTAACATAAATTCGATGATTTTGTATATTTAGACTATTCAGTAAACATCAATTTTCAACTATGTTATAGTATAATTATATGTATGTGTTTGTGTGTCTGTGTCTGTATGTGTATATATATATGTATATGTATATGTATATGTATATATATGTATGTTGGCCAAGTGCCTAAGTCTTGCTTTTGTGCTTATCTTTAAAATTATATGGGTTATGGAAGTTTGGTCACGCACTCGATCGTTTATTCAGTCTTCATTTACAAATAATAATATATAATAAATATATAACAAAAATCAAATTAACCACCCTGTTCAAACCAACATGGATGATTTTTTATTGGCCAGCTAGCTAGGTTAATTCTTATATCAGTTTGATATATATATATAATACAAGAACACATTATAGTAGTTTTATAGAATTATGTTGTAAATATGGAATTACTAAAATATCTTTCATTATCTTATTAAAATAACTACATGACTTTACTATATGATAATAACATTTTACTTTCTATTTTATTACATCTCCTAACATTTCAATTTTAAAAATTTATAACTTTTATTTTAAAATAAAAACAAACTACTTCATTCATTTTTTTACGCAACACACACCTCGTGTGCCACGGTCCACTAGTTAAATAATGGTCGGACCGGTTTACTAGATCCCAAAACCCACTCAGACCCGCTTGTAAACCCATTTAACTGGGTCTAAGACCCATCCATAATAAGATGAGCTTAATATGGGCCCAATTGAAACACCCATCGTTTTCATCCTTAATTAGACCTGTCTATGAGATACAATTTACAATTAATACGCCGGATTGTACAGACAATATTTACCAAAGACACAATATATATTCATATTGTTTTCACTATTCATTTGTGTGTTATTGATAATCAATTTTAATTTTTGCATATTATTTTTATACGAGTCAAATTAAGAAACATTAACATTTAAAAAAAATGTGAATTCCTAACATTTTCTTAGACACAAGTTTATGGTATTTGATTGCAATAATTTTATACATACAACATGGATAAAAATTTAAAATAAATTTTTTTAAAAAAAACACCACTATTTAATTGATGTTATATTAATTTATGGTGAAATATTTTTCTTGTCATATTTATTATAAGCATCGCGGCATGATCACATTCCTTCCTATACTCATTGATGTTCCATATTAATTATTCGTTTCCCTTTCAACAAAAAATCTTTTTTATAATTTTTTTTCCCTTGATTAACATATTAGTTTCATACATTAAAATGGCAAGTCAATCTGCCATTTAGAAAATTTCCCGATACAGATATTTAATATTTTATTACTAGTTCTCGTTGAAAACTAACTGTATATAAGCTTGAATTACAACACATTTGATTAAATAAAATTATTTGAACTCTTACAATTATCATGGGATTGAACAAATATAATTGTGTCGTAGTTTGTTTGATTATTTTGGTGATCACTGGTAATGCTGCATCCATCACATTTCTGAGTATGTATCTTTGTTACATATTGTTCTCGTTGTTTTATGAATTCTAATCGACAGTATCACGAAATCACTACCTCTCTCTCTTATATGGATTGTCAGTTGACATGAATCGAGTATAAGATTTTATCAAGGAGTCAAATTAGTTTCATAAACCATTTTTATTCTATGTTTTGGTATAATATATTGTGAATTTGTTTGTATTTATGAAGATGGTGTGGGTAAAAATGAAGCTGTGGACCCATTCTGCTACGTGAGATGCACGGAGACATTTGGGAACGATGATTGCTTGAGAGATTGCATAGCGAGAAGATTTAGAATTGGAGTTTGCTATGCACCCAAACAAGGCCCCGCTGACTTACTTTGCTGCTGCTCTCCGTGAACAACCTTAATTGTCCCATATCTGAAGTTTGATTTATTATTATTTTTATATTGTCGGAAAAGAAAGAATTAAAGATTTTTTTTCCAATTTTAATATAAAATTCAAATTATTAAATTATACGAGGAAGAGTGTCTCATTGAGTTCTAATCAAATTTATCATGCTCGTTGAACGATGTTTGCAAATTGTGAATCCGAGAGACGTTCACAAATTTATGTTGATCTATACTATACTGTATAATTAGTGTCGAGTCGGTAAATAACTTTTAATTGATTTGATGATTTTTTTATAATTATAATTATACCCTCTCGTTGTATAATTTTAATTAGTAGTGAAATTTATTTTTTTTCCTAAAGTAATGTTTTTTTAAAAAATATTTTATTTTTTGTAGAAGAAGATAAGATAGATAATTATTTTTAAAATTTTATTATTTTTATAATTTATTTAAAAAATAACATGAATCTACCACATTAAAATATATTTGGATGAATGACTTTATGTGAAGTTCTCGTATGTCAAACTACGTTGTTCTGCTTCATCTGGTTAGGTGGACAGTAAAAGAGTAATGTCTATCTCTATTAATGACATGGCGAGCAATAGAGACAAAATAAGATTGATATATAAGAGATATAAATATAAACATTTTTCGACTAATGTGTCTAACAACCCTATCCATTAATACTCTAGTAGATGCACCGCACCCTGCTTTACCACAATTATACAAAAATAAAATTGTTTTTTGACTAACAANCAAGTATTTGCTTTAAATTTTAATATAAATGATTAAAATATCAATTAGTCTTCTAAATTGTTTTCAAAATATACATATCAATAAATTTTCAACATAATTTATTAATTTTACTTATAATAGTTTGATTTATAAGTTTGTCAATTTAAATTTAATTTTGTTCCAAAACATTCGATCAACTAAGATTTACGACGACACATTTGAATGGACTTGGATTTGTGGTAAATTCGGGATGACAGGTGGGTCCGAAAGATCACCAACGTTTTCAATCGAGTTATGCAACTATTTTGAAAGCTTGATTGACTGCATTGAAGAAGAGGGAGAGGAAGGAAAAGAGGAAGGCGACAGGTTCTGATAAAAAAACCCGCGGATTCAAAGAAACAATTAACTATTGCTATAGCCTCGTAGCTTAATGTCTTTTTTATGCATGTTCTCTTTTAAATCCTGATCTAGAAACGTTAATTAACATCTGATGGTCCAGCGTTTTGTGGAACATGCATGTAAAAAGTACACATCATTTTGATTTGCCATATATTCATTATTTATGAAGATCTTGACAAAATGGCTTGCTCCAACAATGGTCTGAATACTCAATTATGCCTCCGTGAATATATTAAGAATTTTTTGGGGATCTTGGTCTAAAATCAATTGGTAAATTTTATTTTATTTTATTTTGCATGTAGATCTATTACTGTATAACCATTTTTTAATCTTTAATTTATATCACTATAACATGTTTTTATCCTAAATATTTTGTGTTCACAGTTGTTGAGCTTTCCTGCTGGTTCTATCAAATTTTCGAAACAATTGTTTTTCTGGGATATATCATAGAAAGCTATAAAGTTGGAAACCCACATATTTTATATGCTTCTCTTATATTTTGGAAGTATTGTTAATTTGTTTTATTTGGTTTTAGATTTTCCCGGTTAAAAAATGCATGTTTTGTTTTTACTTGGTGAGTGGTAGAAACAAAAATCTTTTAGAAGCGTAAAAAACATTTTGTGGTGTAAAGATTTGGTTGTAGCATTACATATAACTATAAAGAGATGCGTCCCAATGCCGGCGACCCAGAGAACCTGCAAGAACAACAATCTGACCAAATTGGAATGCTTCAACGTATCCCCATTTTATTAGCTCACTTAAATTACTTTTTAAAACAAAATGTACTTAAAATCTTTTACAATTTATAATTCTTACACAACATTTTTGTGCCTTTTCTTTAGTTATCAAAGAAAGATAAATTTGTTAATAGTAAAATCATCAAGATTTTTTTTTTAAAAAAAATAATAATTTCAAACGTTAAACTCTCTCATGGGTTTGATTGTAATTATGCCTATTTAGCTCTATAGACAAGAAAGAAGTATGCATTCAATTAAACCAATTGAAACTGCCGAAAGAAATGAGTTCAAACAATTCAAAAAAAAATAAAAATGTAACTATTTATACAACAGAATAAATTGCACATCACGTTAACTGCATCTAAATCACTGTCGAAGAACACTTCAAATATATAAAAATATAACAATTTTGCCTATGCTACTTTCTATTTAGAAGTACCAACTTAACTTTATTAGCAAAAAATATTAATATTTTGACCAAGTCCAAACTCACGTACATGTCTGTCTATCGATGCTCCTTTGGAACTAATACACGCAAGTATTCAAAACAACCGCTAGCAATTCATCTCATTTTCATTTATGGGATAGTAAAATAATATTAGTATACAAACATTTCTTACATAATAATTTGTATAAAGTTAAAAAATGGACAAGTAGTTAAAAAAAAATTCATTTTCCCAATATACATAAAATGATAAAAAAAAAAAATTTAATGTACATAGTCAATTTGCGCGCCTGCACGTACTATTGACACGATGGTTTATAAATAGTCGCCACTCACTACCTCTTTACCACACCAAACCAACATTTCAAAATCACCATCCACACTCCTTGCTTCGCACTAAAATGCTTTCTCTAAAAGCAAGAAGGATCTCCTTTTTGGCCATTTTTACTCTATTCGTGGTACTCGGAACTCATCCAGGATCGGTTTCCGGCCAGAACTGTGGCTGCGCAACATACGAATGCTGCAGCCGATTTGGCTATTGCGGCACCGGTGACGCATATTGTGGCCATGGCTGCAGAAGCGGCCGCTGCTACTCATCCCCAGAAGATCGCAACATCGACGGGAAAAGAGTTTCAAGCATTGTGACGGACGAATTCTTTAATGCAATACTCGATCAAGCAGACGAAGGCTGCCCAGGGAAGGGATTCTACACTCGGGCTGCGTTTCTTGAAGCGCTTAGTTCATTTCCAAACTTCGGAACTGATGGCTCCGCGGACGTTTCAAAGAGGGAAATAGCAGCATTTTTTGCGCATGTCACACATGAGACAGGATGTAAGTTTTGCATTCACAAATTTTCAAACTCGATGTTTGTACGTTGGATTATATATTTTTTTCACTTTAACGAACTAGAATACCATCTATATTGTAGTAAAATTTAATTTATGTAATAAGTAATAACAAAGACATATATGGTAAGGATGGTAAATAATTATTACATTGTACTACATACAGTTATGTGCAACATAGAAGAGTTAAACGGTCCATCAAAAGCAGCCCGTGGTGAATATTGTGACAGACAAAACACGGAGTATCCATGCAAAAGGGGCAAGGGCTACTACGGGCGAGGCCCCATACAACTGTCGTGGAACTTTAACTATGGGGCGGCGGGAGACAGCATAGGTTTCGATGGACTTAACGATCCAGATATCGTGGACAGGGACCGAATTATATCGTTCAAGACGGGCCTTTGGTTTTGGATGAATCAATGTCACCGTATTATAACTTCGGGAAAGGGTTTTGGGGGGACGATTCAAGCCATCAACGGCCCTCTTGAATGCAACGGGGCGAATCCTAGCACGGTTAGAGCTCGCGTCGAGTATTATAGAGAATATTGTGATAAACTTGGAGTTGATCCTGGTACGAATCTTAGTTGCTAGAGCACTGGTAATAGTAATGTTTAATTCAGTCAAGAATTGCTTTTAGGAATTTGGATTTCTATATTCAATATGTACTGATGCAGTGAAGCGGGAAACCATATTATATAATATCACGAAATAAAAATCATTAATAAGCTTTTTAATTTCATTACTTTTTCCTTTATTAGTTATCTGTTTTTGACACTTGAATATTTTCTTGCAGAATACAATTAATTATAAAATGCGTCACAAAATTTATTGATTTTTATTTTGACGCTAAAAACTCAAATTATGATATTCCTCTCTTGTATGGATAATATATTGACATGTCCCCTAGTGGGGGGGAATTTTTGAATTTATTTTCACAAATTTTCGATCTAAACTACATGAATAATCACCGACAGCTAAATTCGAATATCATTTCAACAAAATTAATTACTCAACAATAAGATCTCATCATACAAGATAATTACCATTATTGGGGGAAAACCCATAAATCTTACAATCCGTCATGTTAAATCATTAAAAATTTAACTGAAAACTTAACCGGAAGCGTACCTGAAGCTATAATTCTGAATTCTGTAGAACGTGTCTTGATCTTCCAGATCTACACGCTCTTTTCTTGAAAGAATTATTTAGTTTTCTCTTCTAAACTATTTTCTTAATGAGGAAGATGCAACTAAAAGAGAGAGACATTCCAATGCAGGCCCAAAAAACGATTGTCCAAATTGGAACGATTCTTCTACATCAACACATAATTTTTTATTTCTGATTTCTTCTCTTCCAAATAATGATGCATGAGACATTACTAACTTACATATTGTACTTTTCGGGAATAAAAATGGGAAGATAGCTTCATTTTTTAAATAACTCATGCTGTTATTTCACAAAATACAACCTAAGTAAACATCTCACGCAGTTGGACCCATTCCAAACAACACATAACCATTCAACGACACCAGTTATGGCTCGATCATCATACTAACAACTTGGAAAAGTTTATGCTATAATTGGGATGAAGGGTTAGCTTCGCCATTGGATTAACGTGGAGTCGTCCTCGCAAAATGTATGGACGTTACACATCTTGTTTTGGTTGATTTCTCATGGTCCCAAAAGATCAATAACGTTTCCAATCGCATTATGCAACTGTTTTGAAAGCTGGAATCATGAGGACGGCTCTGGAGATCAAGAGGGACAGGAAGGAAAAGATTCCGATTTAAAAAAAAAAAAACCGGATTCTAAGGAGCAGTCTGCCACTGTTAAAGCCTCGCTCGTGGCTTGATGTATTTTTGTGTATGTTCTATTTTACATCCATGCACATTCACAGCATAAGCAATTTTCGAACAAACACGATAGACTTCGGTAAAATCGAGTCGACCCGCCTCACGAATATATCCATGAAACCGTATCAAAAGAAACCTACTCAAAATATAATTTTCAAGATCCAAAAGTAACCCTCAATTAAATTTTCTCTCCTCTATTTTATGGATATACTCAAATCTTCAAACGTCAAAACTTATAAATTAAATTAAAATATTATTTTAGCTGGATTTTTTAATCAGGTTGGATTGACATGAAATTAGTTAGCCCGTGCGATACTAAAATCAATCCGATCGGCCCATATTTTAGTATGGCCCATTTTAGTTTTTATAGTTATTTTTTATTATTTTAAATTAAAAACTATAATAAAATGATAAATATGCGATAAAAGTTATGCTGTGTAAATAATAACTCGATGAGTATTTTCGATCAATCTTATTTTATTTCGCAAATGTAACGGCGTTATAAAAAGGTGACAGTTTTGCGGATTTAAATGTGAGATAGGTCGACTCAATTCATATCTACAGTGAAAAATATTATTTTTGATATAAAAAATAAATTTTTTTTACTTAACATATATCAGATAATATACTTAAAGATTAAAACTTTTCACTCAAATTAATGTATATTACACAATATTTATTCTTAACATAAATAATAAAAACCGAACCAAAATTAGCAAAATCGAACAAATCGAATTTATTTTTCTGACCAACCAACCGGCCAATTGCCATATTGAAATCGAACCGATTAAAAATGAGTCGATTATTTTAGTTGATAACCAAAATAACAATATATA
>NC_133311.1:19187162-19216878 GCF_012295235.1 Primulina huaijiensis | reverse complement strand
TTTCAAATCCGAAGAAGCCTTCTATAAATAAGGCAGAAAGAAGGAAGTGAAGATCATCGAACATTTTCCTCATTTCTTTCAATCATAAGTTGTAATATTTTCTCTTTCTAGTTTATGTGTTTTCAAGTTTCGGCTACTATAAGTAGCTAAGCAAGTTCCTCCTCCTCTACAGGAGGTTTCAATGTAATAATAATATGTTTGTGTTTGAATAAAAGAGATCTTTGCTCTTAGCCCCTCTCATGTATTATTTTCAAAATTTTATCTTATTACTGTACACTTTAAGGTAGGAAACGAATTAGAGTTGTGCTAAGTGCTGCTGAAGGAATCTGCGTCTGTAACCATCGGTTGCTNAACTTGCATTATCTCACATCAAAATTAATATAAGTTATTGAAATACTATAAAATGAGAAGCCTACCATTTAAATTCTCATATCTTAGTTGATCTTTTGACTAAGAATGCTCGACGAGCTCGAAATTGTTTAATGAGCTCGAAAATAATCTTGTTTAATGAACTGAGCTCGAGCTTGATACTGTTCAACTTGACTCGTTTCGTTTACATCCCTAATATGAACATTGTTTTTATCTCATACAGGAACATCGTTTCTATCTCATTGTCTTGTTGACTCAAGTCAACTCACAAAGTATATTTTAAGAGGAAACAAGATTAAAGAAATAGACTAATCCGTGTGTGAATAAATACCACAAAGGTTTTCAATAAGATGTACCGTACCTTATAATGGTTGTGAAATCCTCAAACATGAAAACAGATACAAGCATAAAATTGTTGACTCCTCTCCGCATGCTGCTCTTGTTCATTTTATTGAGCAAGCCTATACTTCGTATAAATTCAAGCTTCCAAGGCCATGGAGTCCGGTGCCTGGACAGGGAAAGACTCGCGCTCCTCGAGTTTAAAAACGGGATGAAGCATCCTGATCAAACATTGTATACTTGGGGCAATGAAGATCACAAAAAAGATTGCTGCAAATGGCAGGGCGTTCTTTGTCATAATCGGACCAATCATGTTGTGGAACTTAATCTCGAAGATATAGAGTCAACCGGAGGTAAGACAAAAGGAGCAATCAGATATTCTACTTGGTTTTCCATATTTTGCTTCCATGTGCGTAGTTCTTATCTATGCCACACATATATGGATTCCAAGTGCACATGCATTCTGTAAATGTCATATCGGTTACAAGTCATCGGCCACCGCATATTTAACATATATAGTTATGTTGCAGGTAATATTTCTGAAGCTCTAGGAAATCTGGTGTCTCTTTCCTATCTTGATCTCTCGGGTCAAAAGTTGAAGGGGATGATTCCTAATACTTTAGGGAATTTGACATTCCTTTCTCATCTAGATTTGTCGAATAATAATCTTGAAGGTGCCATCCCGGATAGTTTAGGAAATTTGATGCACCTTTCTCATCTCGATCTGTCTGATAACCAACTTGAAGGTGGTATTCCTCACACTTTGGGAATTTGACATCTCTTCCGATCTACTATGTTATTACCATTGAGTTTTAAAAGATGATATCACATTAAGCATAAAATTTTTTTGTTCATCTATAACTAAAGTGTCTCAATAAAATATTGCTATATCTTTATCTATTTTTTGAATTTTTAAAAGATGATATCACATTTAGCATAAAATTTAAGCTTTTCAAATTCTGCAATTATTCTGGTTAATTTGATCTGTCTTCCGATAATTTTGAAGGTCGGATTCCTGACTCTTTCAGAAATCTAGCATCCCTTGTCGAGCTTAATCTCTCCTACAACAAGCTGGATGGCGGGATTCCTGGTGCTTTAGGTAATTTGGTGTCCCTTTCCTATATGGATCTCAACTCAAACAAGCTCGCGAGTAGTATTCCTGATTCTTTCTGGAATTTGACGTTTCTTGATACACTTGATCTCTCCATTAACTTTCTTGAAGGCATTATTTATAATGATTCGGAGTATTTTCCATATTTTCAAAATAAATGAACTTTGTATCACCTCACATGATCATATCTAATCTCAACTTCATTTTCACTTTTTGTTAAGCTGATTTTATGTTCCTATTATTTTGAAGGTGGGATTCCGGTTACTTTGGGGAATATAACAAGGCTTTCACATCTTGATCTCTCGAATAACATGTTGGAGGGAAGTATCCCTGATACTTTATGGACTCTGTCATCTCTCTCTTATCTCGACATCTCAAATAACAAAATTTCCGGCACCATCCCAGATAGTTTTGAAGAAAATTCGAGTGGTTTGAGTTACTTAGACATGTCGCACAATCATATTTTTGGCCCTGTACCTGATTTATCGTCGAACTTCCTTGAGCTTCTGACATTTGACTTGAGCTTTAACGAGCTTAATGGTTCGTTACCCCTTTTCTCTTCAGCTTTAGTAAATATGGATTTGAGAAAAAATAAGATTTCCGGGAAGTTGAATGGAATTTGCAGCGATACAGACCCATATAGTTTAGCGCTACTTGATGTTTTGGACAACCTACTATCAGGTGAGCTTCCTACTTGTTTGCATAATTTTGAATCACTCCAGTATCTTAATTTGGCAAACAATAATTTATCGGGTGAGATTCAAGACTCAATCCGCTGGCCGAGTACTCTTGATTCTCTGCATCTATGGAACAATAGTTTTCGAGGGGAAATACCGAAATCATTAAGATGGTGTAGTGGTTTGCGTTATATGGTTCTTGGAGAAAACTACTTTACGGGAAAAATACCTGCTTGGATAGGAGAAAGCCTATCAGGATTGAGTTTTCTGAGCCTGACATCCAATTATTTCAACGGTAGTTTGCCTTCAACCTTGTGTAATCTTCCAAATCTTCAGGTCTTGGACATCTCTTCCAATAAGATTTCTGGGACTATACCAAGTTGTTTTAATAATTTAACGTCTATGTATTCGAAAACACTCCATCCACATAAAATGAAGTATCACGCAAATGCGTATATTGAACCACTCCTTTTTCCTGTAAAGAAGTCTAAAAGGGAGTGCAATTACATAAATCTTTGTGCTCGACAAGTAACACCGTATATTCCAGACAAATATGAGCGTTTAAATGTAGTGTGGAAAGGCAAAGAGGCCGAGGAGAACCACGAAACTCTTTATATTTTGAAACTCATTGATCTTTCCGGAAACAATTTACTTGGAGAAATCCCTTGCGAAGTTACGGGTCTCGATGGCCTTATTGCCTTGAACCTTTCGAGTAATCACCTGGTGGGATCCATTCCACCTAACATTGGTCAGGTGAAACTATTAAACTTTCTTGATTTGTCAGGAAATAACCTTACTGGTCGCATTCCAGATGCCCTTTCACAACTGAATCATCTCGGAGTACTGAACTTATCGGACAATAATTTGTCGGGCAAAATTCCATGGAACGATCACTTGACGACTTTCGACTCGTATTCATTCTTGGGGAACCCTGAATTATGTGGTCGTCCTCTCTCCCATCCTTGTCCAGGAGATGATGAAAAACGTGATAAGCCAAACTTTACCCACAATGTTGATGGAATGGATGGGGACACGTTCATAACTAAAGGATTTTACATCAGTATGACGTTTGGGTTTATTGTCGGATTTTGGTGTGCTCTCGGAGCTCTTCTTCTCAATAGAACTTGTAGAGTTGCATATTTCAGGATGCCAATCTCCGTAAAAAACTGATTTTTTGTAAAGATTGTCATTTGCCGGGACACTGGACACAGTTAATTTTAGAAGTTCGTTGTGAAATATAAATTAGTGTTATTATTTAACTATAATAAATGAGTATTCAGGAGGCACTTAATTATATGGTTAAAAGATCTAAATTTTTCCCGAATATCAAAGTTAGTTAATAACGAGGGTTTAACTTTAATAATACGCTCCATATTTTTTAAATGAATACCACTTTATATTTATATTTTTATTTTTGACAAGATTACCCTCATTCATTACATTCTTTTTTCTTTTCTTGATCCATACATCCATTACTTTCTTTTATTATAAGTGTTTATTTACCAAAAAAACTTAAATATAATATATTGTATATTAACCAAAAAATTTCATATTTAAAAAGTTAAGCATCACTTTATATATATATAATATAAAATAACTGAACTATACGTATATATAGAGGTATAAAAAAATTTGGTTCATTTTTTAAATTCAAAATATCTAGTAATTTGGGGTATCAAAACTTTTAGTTGAACAAGTTGAGAAAAAATGTGAAATTAAATAAAATTGAAATTAAATTCTTGTATTATTTTAACATATTTCTACAAAACATATAATAAACTCTCTAGTGATTGGATTCATTTTTTTTTTTATAAATTATAGTTATTATTTTCACTCGATTTTTTATGTTGATATATACTAGAAAATTAATTAATGTAAGTTCCTTTTTAAATGAATAATTTTACAAAAATATTTAGATGATAAATTTGATAATAACATTTTATTTTATGATACTAAGATTCTTAATCTCCATATTTCTTTTTATTGGACATTATTATTAATCAAAAGAAGTTTTCTATCTTATTAAAAATGTAAGAAAATATGTTATAGATTATCAAAACAAGAATGAAACATTTTGATTTGAAAAAAATTAGAAATAATGCATATGATTAAAATGAAATAAAAGTAGCAATCAATTTAGCTTATATACTTTAAATTTTTATTTGTGTTTTAATTTATATTTATGGATATTGACAAATTTAATGATCAATTTTAAGTAGTTTTTTGTAATCTAAATTAGGAATCGAGAGTCATCAACAAAATTACTTCGAAACAACAAAATGTTAATATTTTCAACTTATACAACAAAAATTAAAGATGGAGCGCATTTATAAAAATAATGAAGTGTAAATATCATTCTCCTTTAATAAAGAATGTAAATTAATTTTTTGTCTTATAAATTATATTTTGCATTAAGTAAATATTTTAGTTTTGAAATCTTATTATGCCTCTTGCTTCCACTTGCTACTATGAATCTTAAATTTAGGGTTGAATCTATGTTATATCTCGAGTTACTTCTTATATATTTTAATACAATACGTTCATATAATTCATTGAATATATTGTATTAAAATATAAATGAATAACGTTTTATAGAGGAAAATGTTACTCAGGTTCACATAGACTCAACAAAATTTTAGTAACTTGTGGTCCATATCTCATTCAAAAACATAATTTTATATATAATTTGGAAAACTAGCGATCTTCCTTAGCTTATCCTTAATTGTAGGCTAAACTCACCTCCACCGCTAATTAATGTAAAATTGGTTTTAAATCTCCAGCCTCTAACTTTTCTTTTTTAACAATTGCTTTACAAAGTCAGTCTCCAATGGCACAAAAATAGCACCAAACTTTTTCTTACCTGATCAACATCTCATCAAAAAGATAGTGTAAATTTTAGCCTAAAAATTTAGGGGAGGCCGGAATCAAAGACAAAATGGCTTATTATGGGACGACTCAGAAATGCAAGGCGTGCGATAAAACTGTACATTTTGTTGAGATGATGTCTGCTGATGGAGTTGCTTATCATAATACTTGCTTTAAATGCAGTCATTGCAATGGACGCCTTGCGGTAATTGTTATATTTAATTATTTTTGACATTTTCATATATATATTTCAACGGATTGATGAAATGAGATCATATTAACGATTTATTTGATCATACAAAATGTGTCGTATTGTCGTATATGATTTTTCTCGTTGTCAGATGTATAATCTCACATGAAAAATCAAATATGACTCATTGTATGTCATTTGATAATCCCTAAGTATAACATTGAATTTCGAAAATCAGACATGCCGAATCATTGCCATTGAATCAAAAAATGATATGTTAACGAGGGACATAGGTGATCAATGGTGTTGAGACGATGATGAGTTTTTCTCCAAGTTTAACATAGACGACTCACCCTAATGTATTGTCTCTTTGATTGAAATATCAAGTTTGCTTCCCATTTTTATTTATTTTTTATTCTGAAACTTTAACAATGATATTGTTGGATCGTGATTTAATTTCCTGATCGAATGTTGTTCTGTTCTAAATAGAATCTAGAATTTTTTTTTTTTATATATAAACATTTTATTGTTTCACATTCCCTTCTTCCGGATGATCAGTTTCACAATTGGCGATTCGTTTGTATGAATTATTTTCAATATTACTGTTTTAAAAAGTGCAACGTTAAGTCAATTTTTCAGGATCAGTAATGAAATTATTTTTGAATATATTGTCTAAACTTTGAATGAATTGTTTGTGTTAAAATATGTTTACCCGGCCAGATGAGCAACTACTCAGCTGTGGATGGAAACTTATACTGCAAACCACACTTTGAACAACTCTTCAGAGAAACTGGAAGCTTCACTTCTAAAAAGCTAGTTCCACCATGTAATTTAATTAGCCTTCTTGCATTGTCCTCTACTTCATATATATTCACAATTATTTTATATATTATTATTTGCTCTCTTATTTTATTTCATTTTTTCTAATCAGCTGGCAAGCAAGGAGAAACTCTGGTACACATCTCGATCACATACTATATATATATATTCGAATAAATGAACGATTTCTTTTATTAATTTGCCATGTTCTACACATATATGTATTATATGTTGCAGGACAGAACACCTAGTAAAGTATCATCTTTCTTCTCCGGCACCCAAGAAAAATGTGCAGTGTGCAAGAAGACTGTCTACCCACTGGAGAAGGTAATTACGTTTTTTTCTCGTGGCATTCTTTATTGATTGAAAAGATTATACACAATTAAATTATGTAAAACATAACTGAATGTTACAAATTAAATGATATGTATTATTGATAAACATGATGTGCTCAATATAACAGGAATAAAATATTTTAAAAAAAAAATTAATTCACCATTCGTCATTTACGTTTGCATGCAGGTAACAGTAGAGGGAGAATTCTACCACAAATCATGCTTCAAATGTGCTCATGGAGGCTGCTTCCTCACACCTTCATCCTACGCCGCTTTGGACGGGATCCTCTACTGCAAGCCACACTTTGCCCAGCTCTTCAAGGAGAAGGGAAGCTACACTCATCTCACCAAGACTACTTCCCTCAAGAAAAATGCATTGCTTCCGGAACAGGAGCAGCAGCCTCCGCACGAGGATCCTACCCCGGAGGTGGCTCAGGAGTAATATAATATATACATGCATGATTTGATTTTTCAATTCTTTCATTCAACCGTTAGCATATATATATACATATATATTGTTGTTTGAATATTATAGAAGATATGTAGGCCTTATTTTGAATGGAATTTTTTGAGCTTATATTAATTTCTTAAATTTTGGACGTACGTTAATGTAATTCATGTATTTGGAGGAAGTTAAATTGTAGTTGAATTTCAGCACAAATTTGAGCTTTTGCATTAATGAAGAACTAATTAAAGCTATGTCTTCATCATGATGAAATCA
This sequence comes from Primulina huaijiensis, assembly GCF_012295235.1. Lineage (NCBI taxonomy): Eukaryota > Viridiplantae > Streptophyta > Magnoliopsida > Lamiales > Gesneriaceae > Primulina > Primulina huaijiensis. The sequence continues at coordinate 19,209,452 of NC_133311.1, read as the reverse complement.
ACTGAGCAAATGATATATATAGAAATTAACAGATGAATAAAATATATGATTGAAATAAAAAAAATTTATTAAATTGAAAAGAGATTCTAAGGAGTTACCTTAAAATTTTGGAACTCACACGTGACGTGTAGATTTAATGAAAATGACTAAAATTTTCAAAAATTGAAAGATACATTATTTATAAAATACAGTTTTGATAAGATAAAATATCAAAATTATAATTAAAAGACAAACAAATAAAACTTAAATTCCAATTTTTCCTGTTAAATTTGTCTAGCCAGTTAATTAGAGAAGCTGTGTGTATGAGTTTCCCTGTGGATGAGGTGTTTAGTTGATCAAATTCTAGGTTTTTGAAAAATAAGTGCTTTATTAATTTATAAATCGGTCTTATTTACTAAAATGTTACATTAATTTAAATTTAATAGTATATATAACACAATACATTATTAATGAGTTTAAATGTAATATTTTAAATAAACTATTAAGAATTTTCACAATTCATATCGTTTATATTTTAGATCAGATCCATAATTAATATTAACTATAATTTTCCACATTATTAAATTATTTTTTATCATTACCAAAATTACATAATAGTTNATATGAACCGGTGTTTCTAACCCCGGTGGGCCGGTCCTTCTATTTTTGCGCAGATTTCTTTCTCAGACACATCTTCTTCCAAAGGAAACCAATTTAAAAATTTTAGGGTGAATTTCTTCATTTCATCTAATTTATTGGATTTCGGACTCAGTTAATCTGTGTAATCTCTGATGAATCACAATAACACGCGAGGATGGTATCCACCAGGGATAGGCAATGGCCGCGGTGGCGGAACCTTAAACCCTAATTTTCAGAACAGGAACCCGCATTACTCACAACAGCAGCCACCGTACCCTCAACGAACGGGACAGAATCAGCAGCCGCGGCAGTGGATGAGGCGAAACGCTAGTGCCTCCACTGTTCCTAATGAAATCGAAAATACTGTTCAGGCTGAGGCCATCGGTTCCACGTACGTGTCTTCAATTTCATTGTCTATTACAAGGAATTTTTCAGTTTCTTATCTATGTTCCATAAATTTTTGTGCTTCATGCAACGTTGGCTTGTTTTTCACTGTTTTCGTTATTTTTCAACTTCATGGGTAATGACGTGAAAAGTGGTAGCTTTTCTGTAATGAAGCTTGTGCGAAGAATGTGATTTTTTAATTCACGTAATTTGCTCTTAATTGCCATCGTTTTTACTTTTCTTACCGAACGAACGAACCTAACGAGCTTCACTTCTTCTACCGAAAAGAAAGTTTGCATTTCTCTTAAAAAAAATCGAAGAGATTGTGATTATTTGTTTCTACCATTTTGATCTTAGTTTTACGAAGATTCCATGAGAACCTTTCATCTGTTTTGTTTTGAGTGACAAACTAATGACTAGATATTTAATTCAGCTGGTGCTAATCCTTTTTTTGTTCTCGAATTTACTCGGAAACTCACTTTTTTCTGCTTTGGTTGTGCCATTTAGTTCACGAGATTGGAAGGCTCAATTGATGATACCGCCACCTGATACCCGGTATAAGACTGAGGTATGGTGAACCTTCCTAGTTATGGTTACATTTTGGCTGTTAACTTATATATTCCCGGTGTAATGTGAGTTGTTGATTAGATAGCCTTTATATCTGTTCTCTTATTAATTGAGATAAGTTGGTCAAGTAATTCATCTGGTGGAGTACTTGGCAGCCAAAAGAAGGGGTTTCAAGTGCTATATCAGAAGTTTTGATGTCATTAGAATGTAAATCTAGCAGGGAATTGAGATTTTGGTTCTGCCTCGTTAGTACAACCATGCAGACATTTATTCTAAACAGGGAAATAATATTTAGTGATTTTACTGTTTCCAAGTTAAGGATTTGTTACCTAAAAACTGAAGAGGGATCGCATATTTGGAATGGGAAATTTCAATTAATATAGAAATCATGAGCATTCATGATCGAAGCTGGTATATAAACTTTCTTTCTTTTCTTCTTTTGATAGGAAACTATGTATATAAACTTTCTCTTTCTTCTTTTTTCCTGTTTTTTCTCTTTTTATGTGCTTAGGCCACCAGCATTGTCATCTGATATCGCCGACAGTTGATTGCTTACGTATAACTGCAGTAGTAATAAGATTAGCCGCGTCTATTTATCATCTACAAATTACAATAGGGTGATGGTTTAGCGATCTTGAGAATGATTGAAGTTCATGTTACCTTTGTCTTTTCCTCATTTTCTACATGGCCCTGACTCACCATTTTCTCCAACTGATTGCTACACGCTCATTACTTCGTCACTCTTTCTGTTGAGTTTCCATACTCGTAATAGAATGCAGACACACATGCATGCCTCATATGCAAGGTGCATGCACATATAATGGCACGTAGATATATACATGCATTGTATTGGACACGTAGAATATAAATGCTCATGTGGCAGTTAAAATGAGGTCATCCTCCTTTTTATCCCTCTTAATATGAATATTTTTTCTGAATTAAATCATCCAAGGAAAAAAGCTGGTTTCTCTGGCTTGCTTTTCTGTTGCATCCCTCAATATGCTTTCTTCCATACAGGATGTAACTGCAACAAAAGGAAATGAGTTTGAAGATTACTTTCTGAAACGTGAACTGTTGATGGGAATATACGAGAAGGGGTTTGAGAGGCCTTCTCCTATCCAGGAAGAGAGTATCCCTATTGCTCTTACTGGTAGCGACATCCTTGCCCGGGCTAAAAATGGTACTGGGAAAACTGCTGCATTTTGCATTCCTGCATTGGAAAAAATTGATCCGGATAACAATGTCATTCAAGGTATCCATGCACCTGTTATTATTTGTTTGAAAGAACTATTTATCCCGTTGTACAAAAAATTACTTTGTTGTGTTAATATGGGTAGCCGTTCAAAATGTTGTGTGAACATAAATATTATCGATCTCTCGTTTTAACCTGAATATGAAATTAAATATAGTCAATCTTTTGTTTTAACCTTTGAAAGTGTTTACTGCTGTGATTTGTCAGAGAAATTTCTCTTGCTTCATTACAATACCTCAAAACTAGTGAATCTTTGAGTAAACGAGCACGAAGTTTACCTTTTCAATCCAGTTTGGTTGAGGAATTATTGCAATTTTCTCGNTTTTTTTTTTTTTTTTTTTTGAAACTTGCTGAATCTATTATAACTTGAATTTTTGATCATTACTAGGGAGGAATAAAGAATGTGAGTCAAGATATAGAAAATATGAGTTGTTACCAGGTCAAGGATCGCTGCTCACACCTTACCTGATTCAATTATCAATTCGAAAGTTGTGAACCTGATTGAAATTTTAACCAAATTTTGATTTAATGATAATCAATCTGAATCTACTAAAAATGTCAATAGTAAGATCAATGAAATTTTGTTATTTTACTAATCCGATTTGGTGGGCAAACTACAAAAGTTCAAATTATTGACCCAAAAACTATATCTATATCACGTCAGGAAGGATTTTAAGGTCTGCTGGTTTAGTACCAGATATTTAATGATGTAGAAAATGTTATCATCTTCATAGATGGTTCCCTGAAAACTATTTCTATGCACAAGTTTTTAGTTTTTCCCAGTTGGTTATTCTATCAACAACGCTTACAAGTTGTTTTTGACTTTTGTTTTATCTTGCAGAGTAATTTGATTATTATTTTTATCTGGTTTCATGTTTCCAACTTTCCATGAAGTTATATTTTGTAGTTTTTGTAGTTGTCATGGACACGGGTGAATTGAATTTGCTCGTTAAATTAATCTTTGAGATGGATTCATTTTCAAGTTATATGGAAGAAGTGATTTAACTATATTCAGAAAAGGGGTGATTTTCCAGATTTCATCAAATATAGTAAAGTTACAGATCTTATATCCCCATATAAGTTAGTTGTCGTTCTTAAGCGATTAATTATCAAAGCCACTTCTAATTAATTAAGGTGTTGGGTTTTACTGTTTGTTCACTAATTTTATCGAAACATCGGCTCACTTGAAGGATATCATTTTCCTGCTCTATCCATGTCTTATGTTTTTTGACCGGTGAATGTTGATCGTCGATTACCATTGTGAAAATTCATCAATTAAATCTGATGTAGTTAACTGTTCTGTAAGTCCTTATCCTGAGCTTTATGTGTTTTCCACAAATGAATGCAGCTGTTATGTTAGTACCAACTAGAGAATTAGCACTTCAGACATCTCAAGTCTGTAAGGAACTTGGAAAGCACTTGGAAATTCAAGTGATGGTGACCACAGGTGGAACCAGTCTGAAGGATGATATCATGAGATTGTATCAACCTGTACATTTACTGGTTGGAACTCCCGGAAGGATAGTTGATCTGACCAAAAAAGGGATATGCATTTTGAAGGATTGTTTAATGCTTGTTATGGATGAGGTTTGTGGCTTGTTACTCCTTTTCCCCATTTTGGCTATTTAGTATTCCTCTTTTGTATCATTCAGAATCAATGTATCTCTATGCCTGCCACACTCATAGTTTCAAATATTGTAGTGACTCTCTTTTGCTTATTCTGGTGTTCAAAATATGCTCGCTTTAAATATCATTTGGATTTAATGTTTCAGGCGGATAAGCTTTTATCTCCTGAGTTTCAACCTTCCATAGAGCAGCTGATAACTTTTCTTCCTCGGAATCGGCAAATTTTGATGTATTCAGCAACATTTCCAGTGACCGTCAAAGATTTTAAAGATAGATATTTACATAAACCTTATGTAATTAATTTAATGGACGAACTCACACTTAAAGGTATTACCCAGTATTATGCTTTCGTAGAAGAAAGACAGAAAGTTCATTGCCTGAATACACTTTTCTCTAAGGTTTGATTATAACTTCTCAAGTCTTGTTTATGGCAGCCTTCTTCTTCTTTATGGGAAATGTGTAACACTTTTTCACTCTTTACAGCTGCAAATTAACCAGTCAATAATCTTTTGCAATTCTGTGAATCGAGTGGAGTTGCTAGCCAAGAAAATCACAGAATTGGGTTATTCTTGCTTCTATATTCATGCTAAGATGCTGCAAGATCATCGCAACAGGGTATTTCATGACTTCCGAAATGGTGCTTGCAGGAATCTTGTTTGCACTGGTATACTACTGATATTTCTCACTGTCTTGATGAAATTCTATTGCTCAAAGTCAGTCACATCAATGTAATGGAAGCAACAACAGTATATATGTGTGCTTAAACACTATGTTCAGCAATATCAAGATTTGCTTTCGTGTATTCTACAGATTTATTTACAAGAGGAATAGACATACAAGCTGTCAACGTTGTCATCAATTTTGATTTTCCTAAGAATTCGGAAACTTATCTTCACAGGGTATGTGGAATTAACTTCTGAAGAAACAACTCGTCAAAGAAAAATTTGGACTTGATCAATGACTGGAACCTGATATAGTGAAATAATGTTGGTATGTTTTAGGTGGGTCGCTCGGGGAGATTTGGACATCTCGGATTGGCTGTCAGTTTAATCACTTACGAAGACCGCTTCAAACTGTACGTGTCTGATATTTCTCCCTATAAGAGCTTTTTCTTGATTTCTCTTTTTTGTTTGTTCTTGAAATAAGTTCACCACATTGATAGTTACACTAAATTTCGGTATCATTCTCCTCTTTTTTTTCCTCCTTTTTTCCTTGGCTTCTTCCCCTTTCTTTCAGGTACAGGATTGAGCAGGAGCTTGGTACAGAAATAAAACAAATTCCTCCTTTTATTGATCAAGCTGTCTACTGTCAGTGATAACTGAACCATATGGTGGTGAGTTCCTCAATCATTTGCTATATAGATGACGTACCGTTTCCTAGTGTGTCAATGTGGTTCGTTCAAGACTTATTTAATTTTTCATGTATGTTATTAGGATACCAAATAAAGATTAATGAGGGGTTTCCATGTTCTTGATTATATTTTTGTGCAACTCAGTCAAGATGGAAACCAGCGATGGTTCGGTTGCTGCTTGGAGGCTTGGATATCTGAATGATTTGGGTAATTGGGAGACTGCTTTATTTTTTTGAAAGCACGATCAACCAAAAAAATGGGGTTTCTCCATCATTGCATCTAATGTGTCCGTTGCATGCTGTGCTGCTATTCATTTTTTTTTGGGTAGTTTTTCTTTTATTTATGTCGAGCTGTTGCATACGACTTTGCTTGTATTCTCTCGCTATAATGTGTTTTCCTAATCAGCAAAAGATTGAGTAGGTTTTTCTGACGTAGTTCTTAATTGTGTCATTATTCAGCTAGAGTAACTAACAGTTGGAAGAATCTTGAATGGACTATGATTATAGGGTTGGATTCTAAGATTGAGTGGGTTTCGTGTTTTTTCCTCTTTCTACTATAAAACTACTTCATTCCTAAATCTTTGGGCAATCCATGGATGTGTAAGAACTCTTGTTGAACTTCCAAACTAAATTTGATTTTGAGTATGATTGAACGAAGTCGGAGTTCGATGCCATGGATTCAATAATCTCCAAATAAAAAATAAATTAAGTGAATAGAATCCTGTTCTGTTTAATAATTTGATCTTTTGAAGTTAGTTGAAAATGTTTATTTTTTATATTCTCAGACGCAGAAATCCTACCTCTGACTCAGGAACAACATGTGTTATATTATTACATATGTTTTATAATCATACATCCCATTTCATTTTAACATTATCAATCATTACTTGTTAGTTTTCTCCGAAATCATAACCTTGGTCATTAACTTGGATTTGGACTTGAACTTCGTTTTCACTTGTGAAGCTAGAGCTGGGGCTTGATGGAATATTGAGACACTTTGGATGAAACAAATTTAAGTCTATATGTTTGTCGAAAAATATGTTTTTAAAATGAAGAATTACAATAGCTCAAGATGTCATTCAACGATTATATCGTAATAACTATTTTGCAACAAATAAATTTTTTGAAATTAATACTAAAGGTCAGAGGAGATTAAAAAAGGAAAAGTTGAAAACATTACGTTTAGCTTAACGGTTGTTGCGTAATTCTGTGGATCAGAAAACCTTCAATATATTTTGTTTATATTTCTTGCTTTTATAATTCACCTTGCCCTTCCTCAATTGTTGGGCCTCTAAGGGAGAAATCTTAATAGCAATTATTCAAACAAGGCTATGTTCAGATGCGCTTCTGAACGAATATTTTCTTCAGAAACTTCCATCTTAGTATCAAAATGTTCACCAATACATTAATTTTTTTGATAGTTCATTTTCAAAAAATATATATATTATTGATATTTATTTTCTTGTATATGTTTCAAATCAGCAACGATGTTTTCACATTTATGGTACAACTATATTCGTAATACTTTATTAAATATAAAATCATCAACTTACAAAATAGCCAAATACAATTTCATTAGCTAACACAAAACTATTCTTAAATAATTTTTTCCATTTTTTTTAAATCCTGTAAAGATTCTAAAAGATCAAATTGGATTTGAGTCGAATTTGAACTTCTTTTGATCCATTCGTCAATATGAGGTTGCATTTGGACCGTGGGAGTTGGAATGATTTCAAATCTTTCAAATTTATCCGTTCAAATTACCTGTTTAATTTCTAAATTCTTACGCCAATTAGTCATTTGAAATCTATGGTTTTTAAATTCATATTTTTAAATCAGATTCTCCAATCGAAATGGATTCTAAAAAATCCAATCCTTGATTAAACCTAATGCAAGTGTAGAAAATGAGCTTCATTAAAATTTTACAAAACTCGAGCATACATACAAATAAGTCATAGTTCTGTTCTGGACCCCGTGGAAGTTGCCGGTTTGTAGCAAACTTCCCACAAGTGCGAGCTCACGTGATTGGCTTTTTCTTTTTTCTCTTATTATTCTATTTTTTCTTTTTGCAAAAAAAGTTTCAAGACCATGGCTTTTAATCATTATAGGTTTTTTAGTTAACATTATTTTTTATGACAATGAAAAATACCATCGATATTTTTCGATACTTTATCTATTTTCTGCAATGATGAATGAACGACTTTGCATGTCTCGGCGTTTACATGCATATCAATGTATTTCATTCCATGCACTATATCTTTATAAATTTCTTGGTAATTTAGATTAAAACGGTGTGATTATTAAGAACAAATAAATAATAATAATTATTATTATTTAGGAAATTCGAAGGCACGATGTGAATTAATTGGCGTGATGGATAAAGAAAAAACTTGTGTGAGACGGTCTAATGAGTCGTATTTTGTGAGACTGATCTCTTATTTGGGTCATCCATGAAAAAGTATTACTTTTTATGCTAAGAGTATTGCTTTTTATTGTAAATATCGGTAGGGTTGACCCGTCTCACAAATAAAGATTCGTGAGATCGTCTCACAAAAAACTATTAGATGGATAATGGACTAAAAATTGTCTATGGAGTACTTTATGTTGTGTCCCTCACGACGACTACATCGTCTAATGATTGCAACATTCACATATTCGGGACCTTTCATTTTAGCCAGCCTATCCTTCGTGATTGTATGAACCTTTTTCTATCTTTCAATTATTCCTCTTCTTTATTATTTTCTCGTTTTCCTTTAATGAATATAAACTAATTATTAATTAGCCCACTTGACAAGCTGATAACTTGTGTGGTTAGATATGCCCTCTTATCACGTGGCCTAAAAATACAAAGTGATCTTCCATACAAGTAACTTTCAGTATATTTAAAATTTTATTTGTAATTCTTTTAAAATGGTATTTTTTTTCCTCTCGAAACCCTTTAACAAATATGAATTTTTGCTCGGGAAAATTTGTATTTTTGATGTTTTATATATGTATTTTTACGATTTTGATTCTCTCTATCTTCAAATTTCAGTGTTATCTTTATTATTTTTAGCAATTTTAGTTTTTATTGACGTGGCGATGGCGCTGCATTGTTGCGACACTAACATGTATAGCTTCACATCAGCACTACCGAGGAAAATTGACTAAAATTACCAAAAATTGAAATATTTTTAGATCTCTTAATTTTGGTGATGATAAATAATAACTTATTGTATTTGATCAAGCTATTGTTTGCTCTGTATTGAAGGCATTCAACTACTTCAGTAGAATCCTTCCAATCGATCCAGTAGAATCCTTCCAACCGATCTCGAAACACTAAGCTACTCGACCGCCTCCTGCGCATTAGTCTATGACAAACTATTCAACCGTTCATAGTATCCAATAATATCTATAAACAGCCGACTCGATACATCTTACAATTTTCCAATTTTCGCTCTTCTAAAACTTCATGTATTGACGTAAAAACTTTTTCACCATCTTTCCTTTTTATTGGCAAAATGGTTAAAAAACGATTGTCAATTTTAGATATATTTCAAACTATTATTAAGTTATGACTTGAGTAATGTCATATTCTGTTAGTAGAGCAAGAGTTCTCAACTTTTTCTTACATTTAATTATGAAATTTTCGTGTCGCTATTATATTACATACATACACATATATGATTGTAATAATTAGCTCGAGTCAAACTAAGAAAATTTAGTAGATAAAAACTTAAAATAGAAAAAAATTAATAGACCAAGAGTCATTTGCTATGTCGCAACACGACTTCTAGATTGAAATAACATCAAAATTTTCCGAGTTGTTTGAATAACAATGTTTATTTTGTCTATTTTAATTTAAAATTCATCAACAACATATAAAATTATATTTGTTAAACATAATATATCATGGATTTAGTGTCCCGACACTGATGAACTATTTGTATTTATTGTGTGCAAACAAATCAATTATGGTGGTGNCTTTTTTTTTTTTTTTTTTTTTTTTTGTGAATTAATGTTACAAATTTCGGTCCCTCTCCACCAAAAAAATTAATAAATGTGGCCTTTTTTTCTGTATCCGCCACCGCTATTTTTGGTGTGATATGAATATGATAATCGGGCCAACACAGTAGGCAATACACCTTTTCGTTTACTGGTCAAGTAGGCTCGTGGTGGGTGCATATCGAGTGATTGAGATAAAATGAATAATAATGTTTGCATTTAAAATAAGCCAAGCACTTGATTTATATATGAAATGCTTATTATTAAAATAAATACCCTAATAATTTTGAAAATACAATTAAACTGAATTTGTATAATATTTATTAATATACTTCACTTAAAACAATTGTTGGGGTAGACAAATAAGTGCGTCAAATTGAATGAAATGATTTGCGTGTTCAAAAGTTGGCCGTATGGACGAGAAATGATTATAGGAAAGCCACGCCGAGTGGCACGATTGGCGGTGACAATATATTTGGAACATATTGGTTAAATTTTACATTTTTAATAAAATTACAAATCATCCTTATTTATTTTATTTTGCTTTGTAAATTTAACTTATATGAATAATTGTAATACATAATTAGCTTCTAAAATTTATTAAGGTGCAATAAATATTTTGAGTTGGACCGTGACAATCAGTTTAAATTTTAATAAAACGACAAATGTTTGATTTTATAAATTTATAATTAAAATTAATATATGTTTAAGTTTTGTTGTCAATTTATTAATTTTATTTATCTATGGTATTTAATTTACTATAGTACTTAGTTAATATGAGTTTATTATTAGTAAAGTAAAGTTTAGTATTAAAAAAATGGTAGGAATAAATTCAATAGGATGGTGTGGCACGGGTAAATCTAAGAAGCCCCCGACAATCAACATATGATCCTCTCGCAAGCTAAGAATTTATATATACACGTGTGTGTATATATAAAGTTTTGATATATTACACACTTATCGTTTATATTTTATGTGAACATCGATGAGATGAAATTCATTTATTGGATGTACAATTTTGATATGTTTCATCATATCAAATATGTGAGTGTCGTCTCATTGATGTTTACATAGATGTGTACTATGAGTTTGCAACATATCAAAATTATAATTTTCTGGAAAAAAAAAACCAACAAAAAATGGAAAGAGATAACTCAATGGTTTGACCTATATTTATTTTGTTTTTATTAGCTATGAATATTTGACCACGCGAGAAGCCCTTGCCCAGCTATTTTATGGATATAATAATTACCGCATTGTTTAGTGATTGGACAAAGGTTTGTGCAGTAATAATTGAAAGGAAAATGAACAGATTAAAATAAGCAAATAACCATTTAAATTTAATTACTTCTATTTATTATATTTAATCAATAATTAGCATTTGAATTAAATTATGATGTATAATACATATGACGGCCACTAATACGCAACAACCTACACCACCAAGTTAGGTTCGTTCCGTTGGGACAAAAACACCTAAATTTATATATTCAATTTTATTATAAAATCTAATCTTATTTTTTTATTATTAGTTTAATCATATTTTATATATTTGATTTGTAAATAGATGGACAAAATCGTGTTTAGTATAGGCGCGTTTTCTGTTGTAGACATAATTATAAATACTTGTCGCTTGTACTTATTTTTCAGGTTTTTTAGCCATGCAATTAATAATATTTCCCAACATATATCATGTCATGATAGAAGGGAATGCCAATAAAATTAGTGTTAATGAGAAAAAATGAGATATGGGAAGAAGAAGTCCACCCAATGTCTCACACCTAGTGGAACCATATTATTTCTTGTAAATCCAATAAAAAAATATTATTGATATCATTTTTATTTTTGAATGATTATGTATAGTATGTGGTCATATTTCAGAGATTAAAAAAATTTATCGGGATATCATATTCTTATCCGAAGGATCCCAACATTCGGCCCCTACATTAGGGTATGAAATAAAAAAAAAATTCTCATTTTTATTGGGACGAGAATTGAATATAAGAGTTACGAGACAGGTCTTGAAACGATCTCACTCCTAATTAGATCAAAGGAAAATAATTAGATGGAAAAATAAGTAAAATTAAAGAAAAGAAGTATCAACAAAATTGGCTGTCATCTGCGTTCCATTTTAAGGAAATTGACTATTGATATCAAATAATAACTTCATAATTCATTCAAAGGCAAATTGGTCTTCCGTCTCCGGCCGTCGTTTTTTTTTTTGTGTTCAATCCTTGGGTACTTTTTTAGTATCACATTTCCACATGAAGTGTACCACATTTCCACATGAAGTGTATCACATTTTGTATGACATAGTACCACAATTTTGTGGGTAGAGAGTGAACCCAAAGAAATATTTTGATTGAGGATTTTTCACCAACTTCCTCTTACTTCAAAGACGTATTAAATCAAAATTTCTATATATATAATACAAATGATAATTCTAGGGAATTTTCAAACACGTCCTGTCCCTTAGCCTTGATCATAGAATTCCATTAATTATTGATTGGAATCAAATAATTTTTCCCACTTCTTTTTCGGCTCTTTCACATTATATGCATAAAAGAAAATTCGTTAAATTCATAATTTCGAGTTTCGGCTTAATTAACATTTCTATACTCTAATAAAATAATTGTAAAATATATAATAATTTTTTTCTATATGTTTCACATCAAATTTATTTATATTTTTTGAGATAAAAAAAACTTATTTAATTTTAACCGTCAACCTTAAGTAAAATCTTGATAATTTTTTGACTCAGCTAGAGTAGATGTTTGTTACAATTATATATCAAATCCGAAATCATTTCCCAAACTTGTGTTTCGATATCAAATTGATTATAAATAACCTATATAAACAAAGATGTCAAAATAAGTTAGACAGTCAAAATGACGAGCTGACCCACTCTACCTTGTTAAATTACATATAAAATTGGTTAGATTTGTCCAATCGCCTAAAATATGAGTGATGATTTTTGAACTTTCCAAAAGGAGAGGTTAACTCGTTTTGACATGTATAGATTGAACTTTCCTCTTTTGTTGAGTAAATGTAGAAAACCGTTATACTGTTTCTCAACGCTCTGGAATCCTATGCTAACGTTATAATCATATAAATTTAGTTTTTGTATGTATTTATGGAGTAATAAGTAATAAATAAGAATACTCCGAGGGAAAAATTTCAAATACATGATGCCAAAAGTAGTCAATTATGTCATTTCACACATACCACCTTCCTTCATGCTACTTAAATTCAGACCACTCCCCCTTCAATGGTATATTTAGTTTAATACTCAACAAGCTTCTCTGATCCTTTATATTCCCTGTTTTTACATCAAACCAAAGATTAAATCTTGATTTATTTATAAAAAAAAATATGGTTTTTATTATAACTTTTTTAGATTTAAAACCCGGCGTATACAAAAATATTGGATTCGTCGGTGCACTGTTTCTGTAGATACATAGTTACGTAAAGTCTAAAGTCATGTATGGAGAGAGAGAAAGAAACAGAGCATATAGAGAGGGAAACAGGAACATAGGCATTCAGAGTTGTAGCCAGAGCACAGGCAACTTAGAAGAGCGGAAAGAGAAGGGAAAAGAAACTATCTTTGGTCAATTGGTGCTAATTCTATTACTTCATTCTTGTATTTGTTACTTGGTTTTCATTGTTTTGAATAACTCAGCCTTGATTTACCGAGTCAACTGCTGAGCGTGGTTAAATTCTCCCCCGTGTCATTGTTTTGGACATTTTATATTGAAATTTGGGAGGGAGGGGGGGGGGGTACTCGGGGATTTGGGGGGCATAGGTGGATTTTGCTTGCATGGTGGTTTTCTGGTGGTGGACGCCGGAGCTCCGGTGATTGAATGAGCTGAGCTCCGGTAAGTGCCGGAGAGATGTTCAAGTCGGCGCTATGGAGGAGTGACAAGAACAAAGTCAAAGTTCTTTTCAAGTTGCAGTTTCATGCAGCTCAGGTATGTTGATTGTTTGATTTTCTTGCATATTTTGTTGGTGTAATTGTATTTTTCTCTTCTTGATTTGGTGAAGAAACTGATTTCAAGATTGAAACTACGAATATTGGGTTTCTTTTACTTTTAAACTTTAAAATTTTTTGTCTTTCTGATTATATCAGTGTGAATTGATTTTGAGTCACTGAAAAGATAGATACCATTGAATGTAACCCAGATTTTTTATGCATCCAAATCTTTGAGATTTTTTTTACTCTTTATCATTCTTCTGTTTACAATAAATTTAAAGTGACACTTTTTGGGGGAGGGTTATGGTTAATTCTGTCGATCTACTAAGATTGTGTAATTTGATACAGATGGAAAAAAAGAAAGTAGAAAGTAGTTTTGGATTGTTGTCATCCTGTTTCACATTTGCTATGTCTTATTGAAAATCATAAAAATTTGTACATATTTCTCTGCAAAATTGTGTTTACAATTGTCAACTGATCTACCATTTTAAATTTTAGTTGACCAAGGCTGGAGGAGAGACATGGATGATTTCTCTTGTTCCTGCTGATACTGGAAAGCCAACAGTAAAATCAGACAAGGCGGTGGTTCGAGATGGGAGCTGCTTTTGGGAGAATCCCGTGTATGAAACCGTGAGGTTTAATCGGGATTCTAAGTCTGGGAAGGTTCTTGAGAAGATATACTACTTTGTTGTAGGGAGGGTAAGAAATGCTATATGGTAATGGAATTTATACTTTGCTTTGCTCCCAAGTGATTTGTGTACGTTGAATTTCCTTAATGGTGCATTTTAGGGGTCATGTAAAGGTGGAGTTTTTGGAGAAGCATTCTTTGATTTTTCGAGTTATGCTGAAGCAACTAAGGTCTCCCTGGTGTCTCTTCCTCTCGAGAAATCACAAACAGAAGCGGTTTTGCACGTAAGTCCCTCAAACCACACACCCCCCCCCCCCCTTCCGAAGACAGACACTTTTCTTGTGTGGTTCATTTACAAGTGTGATATCCTCGGTGTTTGTTAATGTTCAAATTTGATATTGTGAGTAGGAATGTCTTCTGCTTCCTAATGAAAATCTTGGTTCTGTTATCTATCCTGTTTCCCACTTGCACACTCAAATCTGTAACAGAGAGATTAGTTGCTTTGGAATTCTAATGTCTGTGCAGCTTTGAAGATGATTGACGATCGATTGCATTTTTGTTCTCAGTATTTTATCTTCATTTTAATCAGTGTGTCTCAACAGGTATCAATTCAAAGGATACAGGAGTCGACTGATCAAAGGTGCTGATCAGTACCTTAATTAAGTCTTTTGAGTCTGTTTAAAGAAGTCGAATTTTTTTAAAAAAAATGCTTTTAGATTTATATTGATTTGTGGTTCAGCTTTTTCAATGCTTAAATGTGTTTTAAAAGGATGAAATCAAATTGTATTTTTTACTGCTTCTGCTTTGGTTTCTCGTCAAGAAAATAAAATCAAATTGCATTGTTACTGCTTCCGCTTTGGCTTCTCGTCAAGAAAATAAAACGACATTGTTCTTTAACTGCCATACATAAACATAATACTGCTTCTGGTTCTTTTATGAAAAATCACATTAAAAATTCAGCTTAATAATATACTGTTTTAAGCCAAGTGTTTTTGTATTAAATTTACCAGTGTATATATCAAAGCTTTGTATCAATAGCTTAATCTGTGACTACATATTTACTCTGTTGATTCCTTCTCTTCAGAGACGTTGAAGAAATTGAGAATGCAAAATTGAATCCCAAAATTTATAGCTTGAGGACACATTTTGTTAATGGGAATGAGGATGGATCAGTCAACAGAGATGCTGTCGAGGTAATGTCAACAACAGGGTCCTGTTCAACAACTTTTAAAACATATGCGATCGATTACAATTTCTAATTCCATTTCCCCTTTGTGTTTCTTCTTATAAACAGGACATGCAATTTAATGAGGCTGTTAGTAAAGTGTCTGATTTGAACACGGATCGTCGAGCATCTAGTGAATTTGATGTAACAATGTCAAGTTCTGACAGTGGATCAAAATCTGATACTCCGACAGAAATATACGGGCAGAATCAGAAATCGCAGTGGGAGTGGCTTGGAAATGCTGCTCTTGAAGCTAGTACGGATGACTCTTCAAGCACTCCTAGAGCAACTTTTTCACGGCAGCCCTCTGAAGTGGCATCTGGTACTTTGATAGATAATCTCAAATCTGAGGTTACTGCATTATCTAGGAAGTTGGAGATGTCTGAATTAGAACTGCAGACTCTTCGTAAACAAATCGTGAAAGAGAGTAAGCGGGGGCAAGATCTTTCAAAGGAGATTGCTTGCTCGAAAGAGGAAAATGATTCCTTGAAGGAAGAATGTGCAAAACTTAGAGAGTCCCTGAGACATTCCAATGGATCGAAAAATAAAATTCATATGCATTTTGAAGGAGATTCTCAAGCTCTCGTTGAAGAACTCAGACAAGAACTAAATCACGCGAAAGAACTCAATTCAAACGTACGAATCCAACTTCAAAAGACGCAAGAATCTAATTCTGAATTAATTCTTGCTGTTCAGGATCTGGAGGAGATGTTGGATCAGAAAAATCAGGAAATGTTGAATCTTGGTGACAGATCATTGGTGTTAATTGGCACAGACAAAAAGTCGAGCGAAGTGGGCTCCACGTGTGAAACAAATGATGAAGAACAGAAAGCACTTGAAGAGCTCTTGAAGGAGCACAGCGGTGCAAAGGAGTCTTATCTTCATGAACAGCAGATGATCGACCTGCGTAGTGAAATTGAGATCTACCGGAGAGATAAAGATGAACTAGAGATGCAAATGGAGCAGCTTGCCCTCGATTATGAGATTGTGAAACAGGAGAATCACGAGATTTCATATAAGCTAGAGCAGAGCCAACTTCAAGAACAGCTGAAAATTCAATATGAATGTTCATCTTCATTTGAAATTGTTCATGAACTCGAATGCCAGGTAGAAAATCTGGAAAATGAACTGAAATGCCGATCAAAAGAATTTGCAGATTCTTTGGTTACAATAAGTGAACTTGAAGCTCATGTAAAGAGCTTAGAGGAAGAACTTGAAAAGCAAGCACAAGGTTTCGAAGCTGATCTTGAAGCTCTCACACGGACCAAAATCGAGCAGGAAAAAAGAGCGATAATAGCCGAGGAAACATTGAGAAAGACGAGATGTCAAAATGCAAATACGGCGGAACGGCTTCAAGGGGAATTTAAAAGGCTTTCTAAGCAGATGGCCTCAACATTTGAAGCCAACGAGAAACTTGCCACCAAAGCTCTGGCCGAAGCAAACGAGCTCCGCATGCAAAAAACCCGTCTGGAAGAAATTCTCCAAAATGCTTCTGAGGAACACAAATCGGTAACAGGTTGTTACGAGGATAGATTGGCTCAGATTTCCAGGCGAATGTTATTTAATTTGAATCAGATTGAGCAGCTGGAAAAACAGAAAGCACAAGATAAAGAAACTCAGAGGGCCCAGTCCGACGAAATTCGAGCCTTAAAAGATGAATTGGGACATATGAGAAAATCAAGTGAAGAAATGGCATTGCTCATGCAGAAAGGGAATTACGAACAATCTAAACTGGAAAGCTCGGTTACATTGCTAAAGAACGAAGCCGAAGAGTGGCAGAAGGAATTAAATAAAAGGAGACGTATTTTGGAGGAAAAAGAAGTATTAGTTGAGAATTTGCAGTCCCAGCTACACACTATTCGATCACAGTATGATGAATTGAAACATTCTTCATCGGAGGATAAGTCGGAGAGAGACATCTTGAGGAAGCAAGTTTCACAATTAAAAAGTGGTCTGAAGATGAAAGAAGATGCACTCCATAGCATGGAGAGGAAGGTAAAGGATAGCTCTAGTCGTGGATCAACTGGAAAATCCACGCCTCCTCATTGGGGAAACAAAGAGGTCACAAATCTTAAGGAGAGAATACGGTTGCTTGAGGTCAATCTGCATGTTTTTGAAACACACTCAAATTTTATTCCGTGCTGTATAAGTTTAGATACTGATCTTGTTTCCATGATGTACAGGGTCAGATCATGTTGAAGGACAATGCTCTTGAAACATCGAGTAGCTTGTTTTCGAAGAAGGAAAAGGATCTTCATATCAAAATCGAGGAGTTAGAAGCAACACTAGAAGCGCTCAACAGAAGTGGTGCTCATCTGTTTGAAAGTAAAGTCGGAAAGGTTAGTAAATTAGCACTTGACTGCCTAATCAGTGATCAAATAACACCACAGTTTCCCTTTTTCCCGTTTGTAAGTTTTCAGAATACTTTAAACACAATGGCTAACAACTGTTCCGGAGTTTGAAATTGAATGATGATTCCTCTTGAGATGCAGGTGGCTCCAAATTTTAATTCAAACCAAGAATCAAGAAATTGCGACGAACACTTAATTCCTGCGATCGAAATCTCAACAATAAACGATTCTGCACCATCATCGACAAAGGGGTATGACACTAGCCAACTGTAACTCTGATCATTTGATATTCCAGCTAAGCCTTGATGCATTTTCTACGACAGTGAGGTGCTAAAAGATGCTGCAACTAATGGCGTAGACGGTGAAACATCAAATGAAGTGGCATTACTGAAAGAGAAGAACAAAGACATGGAAGAAGAACTGAAAGAAATGCAGGGAAGATATTCAGAAATAAGCCTCAAGTTTGCAGAGGTGGAGGGTGAAAGGCAACAGCTAATTATGAAATTGCGGAACCTCAAGAACGCGAGGAAGAACTCACAAACCGGCATGGATTCGGTGTATATAAATGACTTAACCAGAATACGAATTTAGATTTCTTGAGTGTGATTTCAAAATAATGATTTTTGTAAATTAGTAATTGGTTTTCTTGATTCTGCATAATATTGATACTATGATTTAGTACAAAAAAACCAAAGGATGTTTCCTTCTCCTCCAAGTACATGTTGTTTGTGTTCACAGAATGAATGATGGGGTAAAAGTTTGGTACTGCTAATACATTTATCAGATGTTTGCTTATTGCAAACAAAGAAAAAGTTATTACATGATTGAAATTATGAGTTAAAAAAAGGTTTTTCAAAAAACTTCTGAAATGAGCTAAGTTTTGCCTAAAATGTCCAAAACCAAGAATGGATCACAAGAGATATATAATTTGACCAAATATGTGGAGGCAACTGTAGGCTAAAGGGACTTAATTGATTTTCTAACCATACTTTATCTAGTTTATTTTTCTTTTCATGTTTTAAAATATAATAATATAAGCATTATTGCAATAATTCTGCATATTAAAATTTTGACCTTTATCTGATCGACAATATTGTTTAAATTTGAAAAATTGAAAAGTATTGGAAGGGGTGGAACAATAATATCTTTTGAGATTTATAGACGAGGAAGACCCTGAAAAAAGATAATCCTTGATAATTAAAAATGTGTAAATTTGAAAATAAAGTTTAAAAATTTTATTATATTTGATGAATTTAAAATTGAATTTGAGCTAAACTTAAGCTTACAATTAAATAGATCATTTTTAGTTTCTAGTCAAATTTGAGCTTGTTCATTAAAATTCGTGTAGAGTCCAATTTCAAAATACGTGAGGGCACATATAATTTGACTTCCGAATATTCAAACAAAGGANTGCCTCTTCCAAAATGTTGTTACTTATATATAGGTTGGCTGTATATGCATGTACAATATATTTTCTTTTTGAAATTATAATATAACTACAGTTTCTTGTTGATTAAGCCATAGACTGTGATTAGAGCCATTACAAGCGACTGATCTGCATCGGCTTCCACCATTAATGTCAACACATCGTCACCCAAGGCAACTCCTGATGTCTGTTTTTCCATTGCCTGCATATATATGCATCAAAGATATTCATTGTTCAAGAATTTATTTTTTACATATACGTTACTGTGTATATATATTTATAAGACTAACCTCTGCCAAAATTTGACCTGAAAAGTCTATAATCTTGAGTATCGACTTCCCTTCCAACCCTATAATCTTGTAGCAACTTCCAATCTTTTCATCGCAGTTGAAACTAACTTGGCAAGACGTATCGCTGCATAATATTCTGTGATTTCTTCTAACTTGAAACCATGGTAGTCTCTCCGTTTCGCCCTTTGAATCAATCCATTTGAAGCCTTCCCAACATGGGAAAATTCGCAATTTCTGCAAATTTAAACCAATTTATGTTAAGGTCTTCAACTAATAATACCAAACACGATCGAGGATTAATTATTGTATTTGATTAACGTACGTGCTTACCTTTCTAGTCACAGAAAACAAAACTTGGCCTTCGGAATCCATCAAAAACACTTTGGTGCTGCATCTCTGCTGGTAATTATCGACCCGGAACGCGATTTCACCTTTGGAATTGAAAATAGTGCAACCATTTCCATGAAATATAAGGGATTTCATCCACATAGTGTATGTTTCTTTTTCCGTGATTTGCTCTACTTTAGGGTGTATTTTCGCCATTTTGAAGAACAGTGGAAAACTATTGAAAACTCATGATTCTAAATTAATGTTTGAGATTTCAAAGAACTAATGTCGATATATAAACATATATACATGTCCAGTGAGGAGGTAATTTTGATTTGATCAAAACGTCATTTAAAATATATATATATATATATAGATATTTAATTATTAATCAATTTTGAATTATTTAATTTTGACGTTAATATAATGATTAGATAATAACTTCTAACGTTTTGCAATAGTGATGAAACAGTGGTTATTTAGGAAGCCCACAACTTCATTGGCCACCGCTGGATAATCATTTGATGTCATGATGAGGACAGGCGTGGACTAAATAATTTAAAGTAAATTGTCGGAATATATAAAAATATTCCAATATATAAAATCACGTAAAAATATATCATACATGAAGTCATTTTTGACCTAAATTTTTTTGATCAGCACACACTGTTATGCACTAAAACACATTTGAAATAAGTACTTTTGATAAGTTTCCCGTGGAATATATTAAAATAAAAATCAAACAATATCGTTATTTGTAACGAATTCGAAGGCTATAGGTTTGACTGTTAATACTCCATCTTTTTTTTTTTTTTTAAAGGGTACAAACGAATCGAGGCGTTGAACACGCACTTAGCGATTACCTCTTATTAAGTAACTGGAAAATTATTATAAATAGCGTTGGTGGAATACACATTTAAAAAATAACATTCACTTGTTAAAATAGACATTGTTCTAATTAAGCGACGAACCACGTGTTTTTAAATGAGATGTAAATAATTAAAAAAAAACAAAATCATATTTGACGTGTGTACTTAAATAATATACACAACCAAATTATTTATGTTTGGACCATTTTGCTTACGTAGTCAATTAGGACATATTATATACACACACAAAAACTAAATATTAGGTACATATAGCTATATATGACCTTATTACGACATTTTTTTTATTTGATTAATTATTTATGTGGATTGCAGTTAGAAAACGTGCGTTTAATGTAAATCAAATTTATCCATGACTCACACGGATTATTAAAATATTGGGATTTTGTATGGATTTTTAATGTCTATGTGCTAAAATTATATATTGAAATCATCTATTTTTTAGAACCAATTAAATCTATTTGAGAACAAAGTTTTATGAGCTTTTTTTTGAGATGGGTCAATCCGACCTATATCTACCATGAAAAACAATACTTTTATGAAAAAAAAAGTAAATTTTTTAATGAATTGGCCGGATATAATATCTATCAGTCTCACTGAATTGACATCTGAGACGGTTTCACAAAAGTTTTTTGTGTGATGATAAATATTTTGCTATTAGATCTTAAAATTTAGATATCATCTTCTAAATATAATAAAATTCACAATGTTTATTTTCTTCATTATATAGCTCTATTTAAACCATCAACGGATGCAACATTGACTATCGACTATGTCTATTCTTCTTGTGCAGCATATAACTTTTATACGATCGTTCGAAATCTTGTAAGTTGTCGCGAGAGCTTTTCGATACTATATGGCTATGTTTGGTGTGTAGGATAAGATAACTAATTGGATTGATGACAAAACTCAAGGTAAGGATATATAATGTATTGTGATAAAGTATGTTTTGTTTGGTAAGATTTTAATGAGTATGATAAATTTTACATTTTTTGTTGTTGAGACAAAAATACCCTAACTAGCATTGATGACAATTTGGTATATAAAATGATATTTGTAGCAATGTTTTCAAAATCATGTGTTTTGTTAATAAATAAATATTTTATAAAATTTTAAATTATAAATTATGTATTCATCTGATAATTTATTTTTTTAATAAAAATTAATATGATTTTGCATTTTATCTCATTTTTAATATTGATTTCTAATTATTTTTTTCTCTATTTTTTTAAATTTTATTTAGTTTCATCATGAAATTATTTATGTGATGTGTGCAAATAAAAAAAAATAAAACATCAAAGAATAGAATCCAAAATTGTAGATCTCTAATGTTGATTTTTTGTAGGCAAAATGGTAATTTATGTTATATTTTAGGAATTGGATTGTCAATCCCTCCAAAACAATG
>NC_133311.1:19166865-19186984 GCF_012295235.1 Primulina huaijiensis | reverse complement strand
ATATATAGGAGGATCCGACCCGAATAAAAATTGATTTTGTCGAATTCCTTGATTAAAAATATTCATATTTAATATGAGCATATTCATCTTGAGCGGGTATCATGTGAGACGTTTCACGGATCTTAGTCTGTGAGACTGGTCAACCCTACCCATATTCACAATAAAAAGTAATACTCTTAGCATAAAAAGTAATATTTTTTCATGGATGACCCAAATAAGAGATCTGTCTCACAAATATGACCCGTGAAACCGTCTCACCCAAGTTTTTGTCATTCATCTTTTACTTCGAATCTTTCACTAGAAATTAATAACGTTATTAATTATGGAATATCTATAATTTGTGAAACCAATTTTGGTTAAATAAAAGTATATAATACATTATTAATATTTTAAATGTAATTTTTAATTACTTGGTATTTAAATTAAATTGTAGGTTTTTTCCTTAGTTAATGAAAATATCATGTGATATTCAGAGATAAAATTATTTTAATTTATCTAACATAAAAAATTTTATGACACTGTTTTATTTTCAATTTTATGAGATATATATCTTATTTTATTCTAACAATAAAAATTATTATTTTTTAAAATATTATTTTTCAATATATATCATATCGATATATCTCATCACAATTATAAATTTTTGAGAGAGTCAACTTTTTATTTATTAATATGCAAAATGGTGGGGGACGGTTTCAATGGTCTATGATTAGGCCTGCCGAATACAGTACTTAAACAAAGTACGAAAAAAGCATAAAACAAATGTCTTGCGCTTTTTGTTATTCATCCCAAAAATTTAATAAATCTAGTCATCATATAATTTTAATTTACATTTTAGAAAATAATAATTTTAGTTTATGTCGATTAATTGTATCTTAAATTTGAGACATGATCACATCAGATTCTAGATTCGATTATAACAAAACTTCTTTATCGAATCGATAAAAAGAATAACAATACTTGTAGTTTATTCTTAATTCATTCGTATATGGTTGACTTAGTAGGGAAACAGAACTATATAATTACTAATTAGACAGGATTATTGGGACTACATATTGATTTAAATTTATGAGTTATCTATAAATGATATAATAATTAAAGAAAATACATGCTTGATAAATTTCCGTAGTTAAATTTTTTTTTTTAAAAAAATATTTGGCTAGAGCAAATAAGGATAGCCTTTTACAATTATATAAAAAATAATAAATTATATATATGATTTTTATAAAAATATGTATAGCTTTCACACATATTACCAGTTTCTTGAATTGATTTGTGCCATAAAATACGCAAAAATGTTGGAACATAAATTATTGCTTGTTGAAAAGATCATTATAATCAAAGGGCCCAAATGGANATATATAGATAGACACACACACACACAAAAGTGTAGGTTAAATTAATCTCTATGGCCCTAGCTGCGGGGCAGGCTTTGAACATGGCAGATGAAGAGATACCTATAATCTGAAAGCATTTTACACACAATATCTTATCTGTCCATTGTTGTTATTTCAAATTTATTGTCCCAAATTTGCTATGCATGGTGTCAAATTATACCCTTAATCATGGACTTTTTTTTGTAGCAATAGATATTTCGAGAAACGGGTTAGCTAGGCGAGCTGACCTGCAATCTATCGTAACATGTCATTAAGTGGGTGAGACGGGAGAAATTATCATCCCTATTTATCTATTTAAGGTGGAGGCGTAGGAAATTATCAATACAATTCATTTATAAACCTATTTTATATAAAAATTAGAACGCATTTTGACATATGTAGCGTTGATATATAAATTATAAATTTATTTTTAGAAATTATGAAAGTCTACTATTTAGATGGACGATAATATTAATAATATGAAGATAAACGAGAAAATTTACGAGCTTAGATATGCATGATTCTTAAAAAAGACGATGATATACCAAAGTTATAATTTGATATAGAGTAATTATTGGATAAATATGAAGATAAACAAGAAAATTAGATACTAGGTAAAAATAAATAAAAAACCGCTTAAGCGTCTAGGCGTTAGGCAGAGTGAGTGGCCGTCCGACTACTACCTAACACTTTTTATAACACTTTTGTAAAATACTTTCATAAAAACTTTAGTGAGACGTTCTCACGAGTCGATTTTATGAGACAAATCTCATATTTGAATAACTCATGAAAAAATATTATTTTTTATGTTAAAAATATTACTTATTATTATAAATATAGATTGAGTTGATATATCTCATGGAATCTGTAAGACTATCTTATAAAATACAAATAATATACTGTTATTCATTTTCGATTTTGAATTAGATCATTGACAAAACTAGACTATGAATAGTTCATACTCCTCTATAAAATTTACGAGCTTAGATATGCATGACTCTTCTCTCTAAATTAAACATATACTCAAATACGCTTGATATTAACTTTGCGGAGTCACATTTTTTTCAAACGATTTACATTTTGTTTTCATAATAACGTATAAACTCCTTAATATTTCCCTTCATTATTATCTTACACGTCTTGATTGAAGGCAATTTTTTGTTTTAATGAAAAAATTATGTCTTTTAAAAAATTTATTTATGATTTCAAATGGGAAACCATAATTATCGAATAATAATTTATCGGAAATTTTAACACTAAAAAAATTTATTTTATGAAAAAATGAATTCTCTCTTGTAGTAAGTTAATGTAATGTTAAGCTGTTATGCCAGTATGATCTTCGTGCTCCGACCTTCCATCACCACCAAAAAGAGAAGCAATGAAACAAATAATAACTTATGGCTGCCCATTTATACTCTAAACACAAAAAAACCAAATCATGACTGTCACTCTCTCTCCAGCGCATTCTGCGACTCGAATTTGCAATATTTTTGTCCCTATTTTTCATCAGTTTTTATCCATTTTCTTTTGCTTTCACCGCACGTCTCTCTCTGTTTCTGACACCAAACCACCGTTTGGATTCAAGTCTCTATTTTTTTCGTGGGTTCCTTTTGAAATCCACGCTCGTTTTTCAGTGGTTTTGCTTTCACGGGTTGTTGCTGATTCCGTTATCCCAGGTTTTCTGTTAAGCTTTGCTTACTTTGGTTTCTTTAATTATTTCATCTCACCAAGAAAGAAAGAGGGAATCTTGCTTATCCTTTTCTGGGTTTTGTAGATTTTTTCAAGTACTCCAATTCTACTGACTTCCTTTTAACTCTTCATAATCTTTACTCTCTCTTTGATTTTTCAAAACTTCTGTTTATCTGTTATAGATGGGTTTGTCAAGCTGTTGAGTGTCTGTACGAGTGAAGTCTTGGCAAAAGATGGAATATTTTACTTCATGTCGAGTTCTTTTGCTGAGTTTAGGGCTCTTTCTTGCTCATTGTGTTGCTGCATTTCCTAATAATGAAGGCGAGTTTTACCCCTGCACTTGTATTTTATTCCACAGATCTTGATTTTTGATTTAATTATTGCTACTTCAGAAGCATGAATTTTTCACTTTCTGGTAATGTGGTCGATAATTATTCAGTTTTCCGCAAGTACGGAGTTATTATTTCATATAATCTTATAAACATCTTAGATTTCGTTGTTAAAATAACGTGGTGAATTTAAGAATGTGGCTATTGCAAATTGTTGAGTGGGGTTCGTAGGTGTATTTTCTTACCAGAAATTTTTGGGTTTTGTTCAGTTGAAGCCTTAACTTCCTTTAAGAGAGCTATTATCGAGGACCCGATGCTTATTCTGTCGAATTGGAATTCTCTGGATTCCAATCCTTGTGATTGGTCTTGCGTTTCTTGTTCTATGGCTGGAGATCATGTTATAAAGATGTAAGCTTTTCCATTGGTTCTATTTAATATAAATTTGTCGCCACCCATGCACGGATTTATATTTTTCAATTAATGAAATTGATAGCGAGAATTCGAGAGTGCATAGCAGTGTGATTTTATTGGCAAATTAAACTCCCATTTGTGACATCGATCAAATTGCAGCAACGTATCCGGGGCATCATTGAAAGGTTTTGTTGCTCCAGAACTGTACCAGCTCTCAGCTTTGCAAGAATTGTAAGCTCTTATTGTACATCAAAAGTGGATTTTATTGATAATTGTTAATATATGGTCATATTGATTGATTGTTTCTTGCCTCTCATTTATAGAATTCTGCATGGGAATTCGTTTATTGGTACAATACCAAAGGAAATCGGCATTTTAAAAGAACTCAAGTTGTTGGATTTAAGTTCAAACCAGCTAACTGGAACTATTCCACCCGAGATTGGAAGCTTAACTGCCATAGTGAAAATGTTCGTGGAATGAGTTCTAGATATCGAAACTGTTTCATGATTTTTATACTATCTGTTATTCATTTTCTTCACGTTAACTAACTGTTATATTTTGCTTTTACAGAAACCTTGGCTCCAATGGATTGACTGGAAAAATACCTTCTGAATTAGGCAACTTGATATACCTTGAGGAACTTCGACTCGATAGAAATAAGCTTCTGGGATCTATCCCTGCTAGTGATGGCTTAGCATCTTCATCTAATATGCGGGGGATGTAAGTCGAAATGCTCACAAACTTCGTGAACTTTTGAATACTCTATCCTACTCAAAAAGATCGTTGGTTTCACTATCTGTATCATGGAATTTGCTGTCTCGACCAGAAATCTTATCGTGATTCCTCCTGGTAGTTGTGACTTGTTTATTCCAAATCACCTTATCCAAATGAAGTATTCAAAATTTGTAAAAAAAAAAATGAAGTCTATAAATGGGTATCGGTTTTGAGGATTATAGAATGCCCACATCTCTCTTGACTTGTATCTGTTTTGGAGTCTTATCTGATTGCTTCACCTGGTACATATACCTAGCGTACTCGATCTAAGAACTTGTTTCTCACAACTGCCTCTTTGGAAATTGTTCCAGGTATGCCCT
Organism: Primulina huaijiensis; assembly: GCF_012295235.1. Taxonomy (NCBI): domain Eukaryota; kingdom Viridiplantae; phylum Streptophyta; class Magnoliopsida; order Lamiales; family Gesneriaceae; genus Primulina; species Primulina huaijiensis. The sequence continues at coordinate 19,182,085 of NC_133311.1, read as the reverse complement.
AAACAGCAACCCTATGGGTTTGTGTGGTTCGTCCCAGCTAAAAGTGGCTGACTTTTCTTATAACTTTTTGATCGGAAGCATACCCAGATGCTTGGAATATCTTCCGAGGTACTTCTGCTTTTTACATTTCCCCTTAATCAATTTTTTATTGCCCTTGCCCTTCATTTAAGGTACTTTATGTTCTTACTTCCAATATAGATTAGGCTTTCGGGGAAATTGCTTTCAAGATGAGGGTTCCAAACAGCGGCCTGCTGCAAAATGTGGTAGGTGACCCTGTTTGTTCATCGTATCGTACCTATGATAGCTTTGTCATTAAGGAAATATATAGAATGTAGATAATTACATTACTATGGTCTTTGTCATGGGTCTTACACGTGCCCATGACAGTCTTGTTGATGAAAAATGGAAAATATAGTTGAAATGACTATAAAATGTCTGTCATTCTGCATTTGCATTTCTTAATGCTGGTGCCATGAGTTTTTGTTGCATGCAATCCTTTCTAAATTCTTGACCAATGGTTGAGGTAAATGTCTGGATATGTTTTGGTGTTAGCAGAAAATGTTTCCTGAAATGTATTTCTGGAAGTTATATGGGAAGTGTCGTTTATGTTTCGTTATATTTCCCAAACAGTCATTTCATGGCATATCATTTTTATAAGTTGGTATTTATTTTTTTTAGTAATAAGTGATGAGCAGATATTTTAAAATTCGAAACAAAATGTTTTTTTCTTAAAATATCATATACTATAGAATTTTCTTTTATGAGTGATGAATTACACAGGGGAGTGAAAGTGGGATAAATTTATATTTTTGGTAAAAGATTTGAAAAAGATACGGGCATGTTTCTGGGAAAATCAATAAAAAATGGCTTGGGCTAAATGTACGTTCAGTGTTGTGGCTAGTATTGATAAACTTTCATTGCAGTTGGTACTCTAACTTCAAAATCCCGTCCAAGACTTAACACGACACGAATGCCTACTGAAGACGGAACAAAACATACATCTAATGCATCAAAACCTGTGTGGCTCTTGGTTCTTGAAATAGTCACTGGGGTAATGGTCGGTTCACTCTTTGTCATGGCTCTTCTAGCTGCCATTCAGAAATGGAAGAGCAAACCCTCTATCATTATGCCCTGGAAGAAATCTTCAAGTACGAAGGAGTACATGACAATTTACATAGGTGAATGAGATATTTGTCTATATTTGATTTTTTCGCTGGTGCCAAAGCTCAATGAAATATTTTCTTACAGATTCTGAAGGTCTGAAAGATGTACCAAGATACAGCAGACAAGAACTCGAGGTAGCCTGTGAAGATTTCAGCAACATCATCGGATCGTCTCCGGATAGTGTGGTTTACAAAGGCACGATGAAAGGTGGATCTGAGATTGCTGTAATATCCCTTTGTATCAAAGAAGAGAATTGGGCCGGCTATCTTGAGCTTTATTTCCAGAAGGAGGTATTTGTCTGTTCTTTGGTAAATAGAAGGTTATGGATTTTTTCTTGACCGTTTTTTCTTGTGGATAATAAGATTTGGAGTTATGTGTTATTCATTATTCAGGTGGCAGATCTGGCAAGTTTAAATCATGAGAATGTTGGAAAACTTCTTGGATATTGTCGAGAAAGCAGTCCATTTACGAGGATGTTGGTGTTTGAATATGCATCGAATGGGACTCTTTATGAGCATCTTCATTGTGAGTTAATTTCTGATATAATTTTTTTCCTCTCACTGTTTTCTATGAACTTTTTTACATAGTTTAAACAGCCTCACGAGAAATGACACGGTTTCTGGTTAGTTGCAGATGGAGAAGGATGCCAATTCTCTTGGACTAGACGTATGAAAATTATTATCGGCATTGCACGGGGACTAAAGTATATGCACACGGAACTCAATCCGCCATTTACTTTATCTGAAATAAACTCAGGTTCCATCTATCTGACCGATGAATTTTCTCCCAAGGTGACTATAGATCACTGTTCGATCATATGAATATTAGAAAGGTCTGTTCTTCCACTTCCAAATCTCATAATTTTTTTCTTAATAGATTACTTTCACCTTTTCTTGCAGCTAGTTGATTTTGAGTGCTGGAAGACAATTCTATCCAGATCAGAGAAGAGCTCGGGATCCGTAAGCAACGAAGGAGCTGTTTGTATTCTTCCAAATTCTTTAGAAAGACGTCGTCTTGACACCCAGGGAAACATATATGGATTTGGGATTCTTTTACTCGAACTTGTCAGTGGGAGACCTCCATACTGCAAAGATAAAGGGTGCTTAGTTGATTGGGTAAGGAATTACCATCTTTTCAAACTTTTTCTTTCATTACTATCTTGATTCTTGAATTTTCTCAATTCTTGAAAAGAAAATTGTTTTATTTAAAATTAAACTCCTGCAGGCTAAAGAATTCTTGGAATCGTCGGATGCTATGTCTTACTTGGTGGACCCCGAGCTGAAACATTTTAGTTCGGATGACTTGAAGGTGATTTGCGAAGTGGCAAATCTATGCATCCGTCCCAATTCCAGAATCAAGACATTGATGCAAGACCTGTGCACGATGCTGGAAACCGGGATCGATACATCTATATCTGCGGATCTCAAGGTGTCTTCTTTGGCTTGGGCTGAGCTTGCTCTTTCTTGATGTCGATTCAAACATGACAGCGAAAATCATGTCATAAATATAGAGCAGCAATATGTTTTTCTTTACCCATTTTCTTTATTCTTTGATCTCTCATGATCTTGTTGAGGTATCGAAGTTCTTGTAAAACTTTCGTGTTGTAAGAAACGTGGGTTGGAGCAAATCTCTCAATTCTTTGTATGATATGTGCCTTTATGATCGTGGTAATTAGTACAGGTCGCAGGGGTTGCTTAATGGTGGCAATCTTGTTGCTTCTGCGAATTATATCCGAGTCCGCGACAAGAAACAGAAACCAAGCAGCAACAATCAACTTGATGTTACTCGGAAAATACTTGGATGGACTGATTTTGATACATTATGCTTTTATGGGGACAGATTCCCTGAATTGTGTGTTTTACATTTGTCACGAAAGAAGCTTTTATGTTTCGAATTGAACTGTTTTATGTTTCGAATTTACTGTTTGATAAGCTGGAATTTTGAACTTTTCCACAGAATCGGTGTCAGAGCGATCAGACAACAAGAACTGTTACCAGACTATTTCGTATAAATATTATACGTTCCAAAAGACAATTTAATAAATTTGAAAAACTAAAATGGGCCGATATGAAATAATCTGCAACGCAACAGAGTTAATTTAGCGTCCATTTGCGATGAAAAAATGAGCAGGGGTCCTCATACTTGTAAGGATTTTATATTTTTCTAACATAGTAGGAAATCGTAACACATTTCAATATCCCATCTTGGAACATTGTCATCACAAGAAACATGCTTTGAGATCAACACTTGTGACATAAATAAGTTTTAGATCAAATCAGAACAAGAAAATTTTCATTTTCAATTATAATTGAATCTCGATGTTTTCCTACAATTTGAACCATGAAACACCGTAATCGTTACAAATCCCCTAAAATATCATTGCTCAAAGTGCTAGTATATCCTCCGCTAAGGGAAAACAAAAATATAAAGATCATCCTGTATCACATCTCGGAAGCAAAAACAAGAATTTTCGGGTTTCATCACATCACACACCTCACATCTAATAGGGCCACCACATAATTTATGCATCAAGAATACGAATCTTGATGCAAGTTATATTCCAAAATATTTATTTTAACATTTAGGGCGTGAAAAATGATTGTCATTAGGATTCCTCTTTCCAGCGAATACGGCTAGTGCTTTCCTTACCGGAGGTTGGAGAGGAGCTTTCTTATATGTGTGATGGCGGAAGACATCATCCGGCACAATGAAGTCGTCATCCTACAATGCAAACAATTCAAAACGGGGTAGCAAATTAATATAGGGTAATTAATAAGATAAAGAAATAACATTGAAAAATGTTGATTAAAACTGATAGTAGATAATTGCAATCGACCTGCTTATTTTTTTTCTTTATTTTCGGGTGCAGAAACTTCTGTGGTAGCTGATCTTCACGTAAAACGGGGTTCTTTGTAACAGCATCCCGACCACCTTGGGGTAATGGTAACGAGAACTGCAAAAGTGGCCATTTACCAGAGCTAAGCAACCCTTTTTGGATAAAACATTTATTGACCGACATACACATTTGGTTTTCCGACAACTTTCAAAGGCACAGCAAAGGCATTTGCCAACACGAAGGGTACAAAAGTAAAAGAAAAGGTAAATCATTTGGAAATTGACCTCGACAAGAGAACTTCTCAAGTTAAAACCATGCTAATTTGAAGTAAATTATCACTATAGGAAGAAAGCATATCACAGGGAAAAAATTACAAACTGAACCAAAGATATTGATTTTGACAAAGGAAAGTAAAATAATAACCAAAATATTCCATAGACATAGTTACTTCCCAAAGTTTCCAACAGATGAACTATACTTGCCTTTGTTCCACGCAAGGATATGCGAGGTCGACGACCAGCCAACACGATACCATTTTCATTAACTGTCACAGCTACTTTACGTAGTGTGCCGCCATTGCCACATTTTGGACAGAAAATTCTGCCAATGTCGGTGGTCACCTTAAAACAAGCATGGCATTTCAGAACCCACCTGCAGAAAATATGTTAAACAAGTGAAATCATAAAAAAATCTAACTACAAAGTTACAACATTATCATCCAAATATCATACACGATGACTTGAAGTAAAGGAGACAAATAACAGCATATAAGAGCTAGGTCAATGTGAATAAAATAGTTCACCAAACATAACAAATAAAGAATCAGCCTAGATCATGAGAAATGTTTCTCGTAAAGATGCTCGTAAGGAATTGCATGTGTACCTGTGAAGCTCGCGAATTTGTATCCCACCAGGTGCCAGAAGTCGTAGACCCATCTGTAGAAGCACGTTTTGCATAGCAAAGTCACTAGTTATACAAGCTACGCTGGATTCTGACAATGATCTAAGAGTCCAGCTCTGTTCACTGCTTATATCATCCGTATGTGATGTATCAGCCATTTCACTAATCTGGCTTCTTATCTCCAAGTTCTGCAGTTCTTCATCGTTGATAGAAACATCTTCTTGTGCAGCATCTGTCAGCTTAATACTCTTGGATCCAACACCCTCACTAGGACTGTGCAGCTCGTGGCCGTCCTGAAAAGATGTCAAAGATTCTTCTTCCAGTTTCATCTTATTAAAATAAATAGAGATGTCTTCATCTCCATTGTTCTTGTTCCGGACCTTAACATCTTTAGAGTTACAATCTGTCCCTTGCTCGTAACTTTCGTCCATCAGCAGCTCTGGACATTCAGAATCATCAAGGTTTTCATTTTCCACGTTACTGGATGTGTCCAGTGAATCTCTTAATTCAGGAATTTCGCTGTCGATTTCCCGTCTGGATTTCCTCCTGAGATATCTTCTGTGAGTGCTCCGGCTCACAGCGGGTCTCCAATCGCCCGAATTATCATCAAATTGTCCCTGTGAGGCATCAATACCATCAACCACCGTCTTTTTCCCCTCGATTTTTACTTCGATCTTCTTCGGAGGAAAGTATCTCCTAGGTTTCCTAACACCATCATCACCAACCTCCAGACTCTCAAAGTGTGACACACTGCCATCTTGACTCGGAACATTTTTAATACTAAGTTGATCGTCTGAGTTTAGCTCCAGGTTCAAATCTTTGACGGGTAAAATTTTAGAATCTAAATTTGACACACTGTCAAACTCACGCTCCAGGGCTTCCCACTCCTCAATATTAGGGACATTTGAACCCCATCCAGGTAAGTCTTTCTCTGGAAGCCTCTTGACATTGACTGTTTGAATAGGAGGAGGGGTGTCTCTGAGATGATGAGTCCCATGTATTTGTACCTCTAATGTATAAGTCAAAGCAATGAGCTTAAGATCCACATCTGAAAGTGTCTGTAAGTCACCAGTTGCTCTGGCAAAGTTGATCACTGCAAAATCGCCGGACATTTAACTCATTTAAGATTATAATTAAGCTTATAAATTTTTTGAGAGCAAATTTAACACTACTAGTTCCGCGAGAATAATGTAAAAGTGGGGAACAAGATCGGAAAACCAGCAGCAAAGAGTTTCCAATTGTTCAACAAATTGAACAGTCTGTTCCTATTTGAATTGGGGGTAAACTCAGTGTCTTTTTAATTGATTAAACACACAAATGTATAAATAAGCAACATAAACAGATATCTGAAAAATGCATCACACACATTGAGAACCAGAAATAAATGTATTCATAACACAAAGACGTTTCTTCGGTGAATTAAATAGGTAAGATAACACACATCAGTTAAACCAGGAAAAAAGCGTTAAAAATACCTTTCTTAAGGGCTTCAGGGGAGGGTTCCAGAGTATCGACGGTAAAGGGCAAGAAGTTTAGAAAGTGGCGGGAGGAGGGGTCGCGGATTTCATCAATTACGTCAGCGACTGAAACGAAGCGATCAGCCGCGTGAGAAAGCCGCTCTTCGCCCCGAATTAAGGCATTGGCATCGACCACTGCCACTGCTATGCCCTTCGACGACTTGCAGCTGCCAACCAAAACGCCGTTCTGTAGGTTATTCGCGTCCGCGGATTGGAGGTCGAGTCTGGAACTATGCTGTAGTTTTTCTGGCTGCATCTTTAGGATGTTGCTCCAACACGGCGGAGCAGCGGGCTGCGGTGGTACCTCCATGGTGGTGGTGCTTGTATGGAGAAGCGAGGGTGGGAGCATAAAACCCTATAAGAGGTTGAATGGAGACTGAAAAACGATCTACCAAATTGAAAAAATATATTAAAAAAACGACATCGTTTCGTCGGAGTGTGATTTATATGAGAATCGCATTTAAAAACAAATATCAAATATTGTACACTGATTTATGTATACATGAAAATATGCGTAAATATATTTACGGTCTCATATATATATATATATATATATTTATAAGATGATAATTTGATTTACATTTATAATAAAAAATAATATTTTAACGTAAAAAATAATATTTTTTAATAATTTAATTAAAAAATTTGTATCACAAAATTGACATATGAAATAGTTTGAGAGAGTATTTTTTTTATATTGATATGATAATTATTTAGATATATCTTATTTTATGTTTTTAAAGAGGAATTTCTAAAATAAAATTTTATACATTCAAAAAATATTTGAACTCGATAATACTCATGTCTTATCTTATTATATACTAACAATCCAAACACACGATAATTTACATACATATATTTTTAATACAACCAATTACTTTAAAAAAATTTAAGTTGTTGATTATGATAAATGAATCGTTTAATTATTTTTAGAATTTATTAAAATAAGTTTTTATAATAATTTTAATTGAAGGAAAGAATGATCATTTTGTTTATATATTAAAATGAACAAGTTAGTTGTTATAGGAGAATGAGCATTATGTGTCAAAAAAATAGAGTTTTACATTATTATATAGTTTAGTATAATAATAGCGATCGAGGATTATATTAGATAATTTATTTAAGTGGAAAGATTCATCAGAACAATAGAAATATATTAAAAAAAATATTTTAAAGTTTGGGAATTAAATAAAGGACATTTTACATTCCATCTCCTAAATTTATTATATATGGAAAATGCACTCCAAATTTTGTACTCGCACGTACAGCACTTTTATTTTAAATCGATACATTTTTAAAAATACTTTTTTTTTTTTTTGCAATGTTGGTATTCATTTTCTTCTAGAAATTGTTTCTTCTTCTGAAAATTAAAAGGAAATGATATAATTTATTTTTATTCTCTTTTCTAAAAAATAAAACTTATTGGTTTTCGCTCTCATGACAAGTATTAATTTTTTTGTTGTTTTTCTAAAATAATATATTAGTATATTAGATTTTTACTCAAACTATATTATTTTAAAATTCTAAATAATTTTATTCAAGTGTAATTAACATGGTTTAATATATATATATATGTGTGTGTGTGTGTGTGTGTGTATTATTTTCCCAAAATATTCTTCAAAACCGTTCCCTCGGAAATTCCGAAACCAAACAAAAAGTTATGTTTTTTTGGAATTGTGAATCTATCTAGTTGTCTCACATAACTCCATGCAACTATGTGGAAATGATTTTGCTTCTTACAATTTATAAGTAATAACGGTCACGTCTCGATTACTCTATTAAGAGTAATTATTGCACTCAACAATCTTCTTATCAATAATTGCATTATTTGTAATCAATTTGAATCGAACTCGTGATCTTGGATCTGATACAAACTGTATGACCAAACACTTGTTGTTTTACCAAAACTATAGTTGATGATAATTGTATAACTCAAATATTTAAAATCAGACGTCAACTCAAACATTAAATTTTTATTATTTTATTTACTAGAGATAATTATTGTACCGATCAAATGTTATCCAATCGATGGGGCCTCAACTAAAGTTGTGACGTCAACTGCATGTGTAATCTGACATAACTTGTTGATAAATTAACTAAAAATGAAGCAACCAAAAAAAAAGGGGACCGGCAAGGGTCACTTGACAGAAAAGGGCAACTTCGAAGCAGTGGCTGGCAATCCTCAAGTCCCTCGTCCGTATATATTTATCGAATATATCAGTTAAGTTGCATATATACAATGAGTAAATGATCCTCTCATCGCAAACATTGAAGTAGTTTCGACTCCATCCCGATCATTTAAAAAAAAAAAAAATTCACGTCTACCTCGATATTTAATATGATGATCAAAAATACAAAAAATATGAAAAGGTGTATATTTTAAAAAATTGTAAGTTCACTTATTTTATAGATGACCAAAAGAAAATAAATAAATGAAGAAATATGTTGGTTTTTTTAATAAACATTCTCAGAATCTCGTAAACATAATTCTAAAAAAAACAACATACATAAAACTATTTGTTATTTTTGGAGAAAGTGTATTTTTTGATATTTTATTGAAAAATATATTAAAAAAATGAATTCAACAGATATGTTCCAGCACAATAGATGTCACATCACGTGTGGGAGTCAGATTTCAGCAGTAAGTAACATGGTTATTGCCATATGCTGCTGCACCTACTTTGGTTTTATACTTTTTTAAAAGATTGTATTCCAATTTTGTGCTACTGTCGGATTTATATATTATTTAGTTACTTCATCGTATTCATGATCGGACCAAATCGAACTAACTCAATAATATAATAATAATAATAATAATAATAATACTAATAAATAAATAAATAAATAAATAAATAAATAAAATGCTCCAACTTGCAAGATCCTACAATAAAAAAAAGTAAGATGAAAAGATATAAAACCTGGAAAAATCAAATACACCGGGGATATCAAAGTGGTACGGTTGACATATTTTTAGCATAATAATATAAAAAAATTAATATTAAAATTCTAGCTGAATGGTCTATTATTCACCAGTACAATTTTGTAGAATTAATTTTTTTACGACAAAAAAATCCAAACATTGTCTTTTTTGTATGCATTGAGTAAATTCCGAGTTAACACACTAACATACGAATTACGTTAAGCAGGCTATGATAATTTTTTTATTTCCCCCAACCCCACCACCACACACACAAAATACTCCCCTTTTCATCAGGTTTTTGTATTTGTTTTAATTTTCTCATCTATATATACATTTAAAATTTTCAATTGAATTAAATACATCTTCTAATTTCCATGACCGGAAAGAGTATTATGCAAAAAGAGCCAATTATTATATATTTTAAATGTTTTTCGCATCAATTTAAAATATGGTTATAAAATTATTAGTAGCAAAGTACTAATACATGACAAACGAAAAAATAATTTCAAAAATAAAAAATATTATTATATACGAAAATAAAGGGATAGTCTTAACAAATTTCAAAAGAATAAATTTACTCCATACATTGTACGCCACGTGTTAAGGTTCAAACTCCGCAGCCGTTTCCCGAAGCACCGAAGCAGAACCCAATTTCAAAAGTATCAATCTTTTCCCTCTCTTATATCCCTCCAAATTCCCATTTAGTTACCTCAGGGAACCCTAAAACACACCACCCAGACTCACATCACACACGCGACGCGAAGAGTAAACTAACAAATACAGCGAAAATGCGTGAGATCCTACACATCCAGGGCGGTCAATGCGGTAACCAGATCGGAGCCAAGTTCTGGGAGGTGGTCTGCACTGAACACGGCATTGACCAGACGGGCCGCTACCAAGGCGACTCCGATCTGCAGCTTGAGCGCGTCAATGTCTACTACAACGAAGCCAGCTGCGGGCGCTTCGTTCCCCGAGCCGTCCTCATGGATCTCGAGCCGGGAACCATGGACAGCGTCCGGTCCGGCCCGTTCGGTCAGATCTTTCGGCCGGATAACTTCGTCTTCGGTCAGTCCGGGGCAGGTAACAACTGGGCGAAAGGGCATTATACTGAAGGTGCTGAACTTATTGACTCCGTGCTCGATGTTGTCAGGAAGGAAGCAGAAAACTGCGACTGCCTCCAAGGTGAAATTGATTTCTTATGTGCTTGCTTGTGGCTATTTTTCACAGCTTTTGCTATTTACCTGAAGTTAGTTGCAGCCTTCTCGGTTGTGATGGCCTTTTTTTTGTTTGTGTTTCTGCTTGATTTTTGTGACATGTGAGTGGCCTTGATGCGATTTACTTAAACTATTATTTGCTGCGTATAGTTGGCTGATGATAATAGCGAAACAACAAAGGTCTACGCTGCTTTAATATGAAACATCGTTTTTTTTTTTGTTTCAGGATTCCAAGTATGCCACTCTTTGGGAGGTGGCACGGGATCTGGGATGGGAACTCTGCTGATCTCCAAGATAAGGGAGGAATACCCTGACCGAATGATGTTGACATTCTCCGTTTTCCCTTCTCCAAAGGTGTCTGACACTGTGGTGGAGCCCTACAATGCCACACTTTCAGTGCACCAACTTGTTGAGAATGCAGATGAGTGTATGGTTCTCGATAATGAGGCACTCTATGACATCTGTTTCCGCACTCTCAAGCTCACAACTCCGAGTTGTAAGTCTTCACATCCTCGATTCGTGTTCATCTGAACCTTGTAATATTAATGGAATAACTTGCGTTTGGGATTTCTGTTTATCCTTTTGTACTTTGTTTTGGCACCATGATAAAGCTTTTTTCATGCTAACCTGCATTGATTTACAAGGCCTTCCGTATTTGGTCCAAGGATTGGCTTTTTACATGCTCCTAGCGGCTCAGCAATACAATATTCATGTGTTCATGGGTTTATTCTTCTTGTAATTGAGTCTTAATTATTACGTCTGCATCTTTTCTTAAAATTTATCAATGCTTTAATTTGCATCTATGAATTTGGTTTAGGCTCTCTTTTTAATTTTTTTTTCTGATAGCTAAATATTTCAAGCATATCCAAATAGAATTACTTGTTTCTCGCATGTTGCTTAGCCTTTGATAGCTAATCAAACAATTTCAGCGCCTGAGGAGCGTTTAATTGTTTGTTCCACACATCATTCCCATGCGTGAAATAAATTTAGTTCAATTTTCCTGAGGGTTGGTGACTTATATTTAACCTTTTCTTTTTTCCATCAGTTGGAGACTTGAACCATCTGATATCTGCCACCATGAGTGGTGTCACTTGCTGCCTTCGCTTCCCAGGACAGCTCAACTCAGACCTTAGAAAGTTGGCAGTGAATCTTATTCCATTCCCACGACTCCACTTCTTCATGGTTGGCTTTGCCCCACTTACTTCTCGTGGTTCTCAGCAATATCGTGCTCTCACAGTCCCTGAACTCACCCAGCAAATGTGGGATGCTAAAAACATGATGTGTGCTGCTGATCCTCGACATGGTCGATACCTTACTGCATCAGCCGTGTTCCGTGGCAAGATGAGCACTAAGGAAGTGGATGAACAGATGATCAACGTCCAGAACAAGAACTCATCATACTTTGTTGAGTGGATACCAAACAATGTGAAGTCTACAGTGTGTGACATTCCACCCACTGGTCTTAAGATGGCATCAACATTTATTGGCAACTCAACATCAATCCAGGAGATGTTCCGTAGAGTCAGTGAGCAATTCACTGCCATGTTTAGGAGGAAGGCTTTCTTGCACTGGTACACCGGAGAAGGTATGGATGAGATGGAGTTTACTGAAGCTGAGAGTAACATGAATGATTTAGTCGCGGAGTACCAGCAATATCAAGATGCTACAGCTGACGAGGAATATGATGAGGAGTATCAGGAAGAGGAAGCAGAATAAGATCTGTGGACGTCTATGTCTTGGTTCCTGAATATATTTCTAATATGGATCATTAAGTTGATGTGTCAGAAGATTGTTTTCGTTTATGCTTTTTCTTGGCTCTCTAAACCTTTGGTTGACTGTTTGAACTGTTTCTCGAACTATATATTATTGTGTGTTGATTCTAAACTTCTTTCTTCATATCTGGTTATTGGGATTTAAATTGTTGTCACTAACATTTAGCCTGCAGCAACTCGAAAGTTTACATATGCGCTAAGCTGGAGTTATCCTCATAGTTTGAATGAGGTTATTTTCTTGGAATTCAGAAGTTGGATAATGCCTTTTTATCTTAATAATTTATTTTTCCTCTTTGATTAATTAAGGTTAAGACATCAAACCCAATAAAACGTAAGATAAAAATGAAAATGTAAAACATCACCGAAGATATAATCAGTTATTTGTATTTTTTACCATTTTTAAAAAAGATTTTATTAATAAAGTACATTATTTATTTTTGTTCACGTGAAGGTGAAATGCTGTTTAAAATAGGGGACTTGAACGGTTGAATAGAGGTAGCTGCGAGTCTAAGCAAATCAAGTGTTAGATATATAAAATTACTAGCGGACGGTGACATACACTGTGAATAGAAAATATATAGAAATCAACGAGACCAAATAATTGTTTTTTTTTTCAATACAATTTAATCTGTATCAATATTATTAAAATAACAAAATGTCCATAAACTAAAAAATGATATTTTAATATAGTCGTATGAAACTTATAAATATTGCAGAGTATTAATTTAATTTTTCATGGTTGGTCGATCCCAATATGCAAACAATATCAGTGTGTAGTGCATGCCGTTGCCCCTAACGAACATTGCAGTCTTAGTTTTTGTTTTTTTTTTAAAAAAATAAAATAGGTAGTAACAATCTAACATTAGTTTTTGTGTTTGATCAAGGAAAGCTTGTTGAAAGTAAAAAACAACAAAATACCCATTCGAATGGATAAGCAAATAATAACTAAAAAAGAGAAGTAAATATAATAATAATGATTTTTAATCATGAGTATTGATTTTGTTTATATTTTAATATTTATAATTTTATTATAACTTAATTTGTGCTGTAATAATATTATTTTTAGTTAGTTCTTTATTTATAACCATACGTAATTGATAAATTTGTTATTTGAATACCATGAATCAACAATATTATTTTTTTATAGAAAAAATTAAAGTTTCGTCTTTTTCATTCAATAACTTAAAAAATATAATTTAGGAAATTGAAAAAACAAATAGATTTTTTTTAATAGGAACCCCGGCTCATCGACTTCCTTTTGGTTGTCCCGTTTGGCGCACTCCACTTAAAAACCGAAGCGCGACCATGCTCTGCACTGTCTCCAACCACAATCATTGTCAGCAATGGAGGAGTATTCTCTTGCAGGAATGGTGTGTTTGTTGCAACAAGCTAAGCCTCATCTTAGTTGGGGTGATGCTATGTACGTAGTGTTTATTGATGAGTGATCTCCATGTTGGCCGTGGACGTGAGATGGAAATTCCAGTCCCGCCATCACCGGCAGGCAATGGGTCCGAGAGTAGATTGGCTAGTTTATGTTGTTCGTAAGTCGCACAAATTTGGATCTGCAACTTGAACAACCAAAAGATCCATGTTTCACATTAGTGCATAATTGTGCAATAAACTATATAGGTCTAAATCTATGAGGCATGTGCTAAATTTGTGCAGGTAACGTGCACAAAATAATTAGAGCTAGCAAGCACTTGCTTGTCTTTTATGAATCGACCTTTCTATCCCTGTTGCATTTGTTGCTGTAAATGTTTTTTGTGTTCTATACTTCTACGTTGTCATCAACTGTTGGGTTTTTTTGGTCACAGTTGCAAAGTTCACTTGATGAAGTGTAATTAAAATGAGCTATAGGGATTAAAATTTTGTGCTTCCTGGAAATTGGTGGTTTTTCTATGAATCCTCAAGTTTTTCAGAGTACTCTAGCATATTGTATTGATTTGGGTTTATTCATCAGGTACCCTTACCATTCACATGTAATTTCTACTTTCTGTGTCCATTTTCAGGAACTTAATTTTCTGGTTAAGTTGAAATCTAGAACTGCTCGTTTCTTTCTTTAGGCATCGTGGGCCTTAGCATGATCTGTTTATTGGGAGGTCGTTTCCCTCTCTAACTTGCCAAAATGAACTCTAGAATTTTGAGTCTGTTATATATATTATTCTCTTAAACCATTAAAAATAATATAACAAAAAATACTAGTTAGTTTTTGGTGTCAATTGTCATGCATCAACCATTTTAGTAGTCTGTTGTCGAAGTCTTTTTTGGCTTTTAAAATACCACTACGCCAATCCTCTTTCTTTTTAGCTTTTTTAACTTGTATTCTTTTCTCTATCTAATTATTGATATAATTTTTTGACTTTTCATTTTGAAATTTAAAAGACATATATCAAACTATTTCATGTAAAAAAATATTTTGACTATTGTCTTACAAACGCTAAATTTATATCAATCTCGGAAAAATTAAGATTTTGGTCATATAAGTGACATTTTTAAAATTTTAAACTTATATCAAATTTATATTAATCTCGAAAAAGATATATTAATTTATTAATATTTTTTAAGAAATTTTATGGCCGTCAAACTTTCCTACATAAATCATGATGTCTGGTGCAAGTAACACTAACTTTTGGACATCGAAGTCAAAATCTTCCACATTCAAAAAGGCCTTGAAAATTACAATACAGCCACATATAACGCACGTCCAGACTGGCTCAGGTAAGATAAAAAAAAATCATTTAGCATTTCTGACCACACATTTCTTAATATTTATATTTGTGGTCCTCAAAACATACCATCCCCTATATATCCAAAACTATTATGGACCTCTGGCGTCAATAATGTAATTAATTAAACCAATTTTAGTTGTATTTATATCCCCATGAGTCGAATATATA
>NC_133311.1:19129231-19157986 GCF_012295235.1 Primulina huaijiensis | reverse complement strand
TCGACGTTCCAAATATATCATTTAGACTATTTTTATAATAACACACGAACACATGAAATTGAGTTAATATGATTATAGAAGTAATAGATATTTTATTAGATAATTTTTTTTCGTCTCACTTGTATATTACTTGTAATTTTTTTATATTTAACTTTATTTTTTCTATATCTATTTTACATTAAAATAAAAACTTTAATAAATTATAAATATTTAGTATTAATTAGTACATAATTGTAGTATTTTTAATTAAAAAAGTAAATATAATTCCCATTTTGCAAAATGTGAATCTTCTGCGTCAACTAATTTTTTTGAATCATTCTTTTCTTTTTTCAGTAATTTTTTCAAATAAAAAAATTAATTAAAAGAAGAATAATTAATTACAAATAAATTAATGAAAATGAGAATCATCACAAACCGTATAAACTAATAAAAATAATTATTGTAATTATCAATAATGATGATGATGGTAAATATTATTATTTTCACTGAAATTCTCATGATTATCAGTATAAATTTATTTATTATTATTATTTGTATTAAATAGATTTATTAATTTTATAAATTATTTATTAAAAAATCATTTTGAAAAATGAATCTTCTTTCAAGTAATTTTTGATACGAGGAAAAATAATACAGAGATGTACATTAGGATTGTTAGATTGTAAAATGCTATATTAGATAATATTTAATAAAGAATTTATTTTTAAAAATACATTTTTTACTTGGGCTATTTTTTACAATTTCTCAAATACAATTGGCAGAATAAGGAAAAAAATACTGAAAATGGGATAAATGATAATATCGGAGAATTATACATTGAGCTTTTTAACTGTTTACCACACATTTTCTAAAAATTTAATAGAATAAGGTAAAAAAAAGTTTTTTAACAAACTAATGTGTCACGCCTCTTCAAGAGGCGTGACTTTCAAATTTTTTTTTTTTAAAAAAACAAGTCACGCCATATGAGATGGCGTGACTTGCTTATTATTTTTTTTTAATTTTTTAAAAAAAGTAAGTCACGCTCTTACTTTTTTTTTANAAAGTTTTTTTTGAAAGGATTTGTGACTTTTTAAGAGAACTAATTTTTTTAGTATCCAAGAAGTCGATATCGAAACAACTGTTTATTGGACGAAACAAAATATTTTCAAAAACTATCCTGATAATATTGCTATTTTCACTGAGTTTTGGTTGGATGTGTGCATGTTGTATTACTTATATCAAATCGAACCAAACAAAATTTTAATTAATTGAAAATTGGGTTTTAAAAGTTAATAAAAATTATATAGTAATCTCGTTTTGTGATTCCAAAAGAATCCATATATCTTAGCTTCGTTTACTCGAGATGTCTAAGTCAAATGATTCATTTAAATAGTTTGGTATATCATATGACACACCAAAGACAATGAATAAATCGAACTAATTTTATGGTTTAGTTTGACTTACAATTTATAGAAACTCAGGTTCGATCAATATAAAGACAAGAGGATGTAATATTGTCAAACGATATTGGGCAATGATTTAATTATTTCCCCTTGCATGTATTGACTAGCCTGATAAAAATTTAAGTAATTTAATTAATGTAAACAACTTAATATATATATTTTGAATAGATAATTTTTTTTTTCAAAAAATTTAATCACAAAATCCACTTTAATGAGGAAAGGCCAACCGTTTTTAAGATTGGCTATTCGTATTCATGTTTCGCTTACTCTATTCAAGTCATTTTTTTATATTTCTTTTTTAGTCGAGGAAAGAATTGTATAGTTAAGTCTTGAACTTGATATCTCGTTTCAACTTTGGTGTCAAATGAACTGCAGAAGCTTCGGCCCCTAAAAGTCATTTTGATAAGCGGAGTGATCACGTCAATTTTGTTTAAAAGAGTTCTTGTTTCTTTGGTGAGAAGACTAAATAAATGAATAAAGCTGAATCAGGTGACGCATTCTAAATTCCGTAACGTCCAAACCTTTACGTATGTGTTCGTTGCTCCATTTAATTCTACATAATTGTTCAACCGAGTATTGAAAAACCCTCAATCGAACCAAAGGGTTAACGCTTACCGATCAAGAAGAGTCTTTGATGGCCTCCGAGAAGTTTCTATCACTTGCATGTATAAGAAAGAAGAGCGGGGATTTGTTCCCTCATCCACACTACCCCTCAATGCCCAAGTATCCTAGAGGTGTAAATGCGTCATCATCAGACGTAGAAAAATCCATGCAAGGATCAGAAGCGAAGGCCCTTTTCTCAGTCACCGGAATGACGTGCTCCGCCTGCGCCGGGTCGGTGGAGAAGGCCGTCAAACGCCTGCCCGGGATCAAGGAGGCGGCGGTTGATGTTTTAAACAACCGGGCCCAAGTCATGTTTTGCCCACTTTTTGTAAATGTGAGTGAAGTTTTCATGTTGTTTTTTTGTCTTTTCATTTTGCGACTGTTTGTTTGCAGAATAGGAACCATTTATGGGGTATGTTTTAAGTTGATTATTTACAAAAATAAAATTTGTTTTTCTAGTTGTGAATCGATGGATGATGTTTCAATTTTGTTGTTTAATTTTATGATCCAAAAGCTTTCAATAATAATAATGATGATAAATTGACAATAATAATAGCACTTACAGATTTACACTCCAATTATAAATAAATTATATATATAAAATGGAGTGTGATTAAAAAAATTGAAGTGCAAAATTTATTGATTTTGAATCACGATAGAAACTGTGAGTATCGTGGAATCATCAAATTAAATTGTCGCAACGTCCAGGAGGAAACCATCCGTCAGACAATCGAAGATGTGGGATTTGAAGCCATGTTGATTATTGATGAGATCAATGAGAAATCTTCTCAAGTATGCCGTATTCGGATCAAAGGAATGTCATGCACTTCTTGTTCCACCACGGTGGAATCTGGTTTGCAAGCTTTACCTGGTGTACTGAGAGCACAAGTTGCATTAGCAACTGAAGAAGCAGAAGTTCATTATGATCCAAAGATCTTGACACACAACCAAATCTTGGAGGCCGTAGAACGTACTGGATTTGAGGCCATGCTCATTAGCACAGGCGAAGATAGGCGCAAAATACACCTTCGAGTTGATGGATTGTGTACAGAAAATTCCATTAGATTAATTGGATGTTCTCTTCAAGCTCTTCCGGGGGTTCAAGATCTGAACTTTGATCCAGAGCTCAAAAAATTGTCCCTTTCATACCAACCAGATTTGACTGGGCCTAGAAATTTTATCGATATTATAGAGTCAACTGGATCAGGACGTTACAAAGCAGAGATATTTCCTGAAGGAGGCAGAAGAGAAGCTCATCGGGAAGAGGAAATCAAACAATACCGCAAGTCTTTTCTCTGGAGTCTGGTTTTCACGATTCCTGTTTTTTTAATGGCCATGGTTTTCATGTATATCCCTGGTATAAAGCATGGACTGCATGCTAAGGTTGTGAACATGCTTAGCATTGGGGAAATTCTGAGATGGATGCTTTCTACTCCGGTGCAGTTCATCATTGGTCGACGATTCTATATTGGCGCTTACAAAGCATTACGTAATAACTCAGCAAATATGGATGTCTTAATTGCACTGGGCACAAATGCTGCCTACTTTTATTCTGTCTACTCGGTTTTGAGAGCTGCTGCTACTCCTAGTTTTGAGTCAACTGACTTTTTTGAGACCAGCTCAATGCTCATTTCCTTTATACTACTCGGAAAGTACTTGGAAGTTCTGGCCAAGGGAAAGACATCTGAAGCCATAGAGAAGCTCATGCACTTGGCTCCCGAAACAGCAACGCTTTTAAC
Source organism: Primulina huaijiensis (assembly GCF_012295235.1). Taxonomy (NCBI): domain Eukaryota; kingdom Viridiplantae; phylum Streptophyta; class Magnoliopsida; order Lamiales; family Gesneriaceae; genus Primulina; species Primulina huaijiensis. Next base: position 19,154,202 of record NC_133311.1, on the reverse strand, counting down.
TTTAGACACGGACGGAAATGTGTTAAATGAGGCAGAAATAGACGGTCGATTAATACAAAAAAATGATGTCATGAAGATCATCCCTGGATCAAAAGTGCCTTGTGATGGTTATGTTATATGGGGCCAAAGCCATGTAAACGAAAGTATGATCACTGGAGAGTCTAGGCCAGTAGCAAAGAGGAAAGGCGACATGGTCATTGGAGGGACTTTGAATGCAAATGGGGCGCTGCATATTAAGGCGACAAAGGTTGGATCGGAGAGTGCTCTTGCTCAAATCGTTCGACTTGTTGAATCAGCGCAAATGGCAAAAGCTCCAGTCCAGAAATTCGCTGATCGTATTTCCAAATTCTTTGTTCCTTTAGTATGTATAAATATAGATATTGTTGCTTCAAAACAAACTCCAGGTGATGACGATGTTTAATATGTTCAAGCCCGTTTTCCATTTGCAGGTTATAGTACTTTCACTTGTCACTTGGCTCGCCTGGTTTTTATCGGGGAAGCTGAACTGGTATCCTACATCATGGATTCCTTCTTCCATGGATAGTTTCCAGCTTGCACTTCAGTTTGGCATATCCGTCATGGTCATAGCATGCCCTTGTGCACTTGGCCTAGCTACTCCAACTGCTGTTATGGTTGGCACTGGAGTTGGTGCTTCTCAAGGTGTTCTAATTAAAGGCGCCCAGGCCTTAGAACGCACTCATAAGGTTATAACATTCCTTTGTCAAATGCAAATGACAATATCAGAAAATTAAATTCACTAAGGAATTTCATGGTGCAGTTTTTGGTGTAATATCTGTATTTATATAAATATATCATTCTTGGTAATAGGTGAACTGCATAGTTTTTGACAAGACAGGAACTCTTACGGTTGGGAAGCCAGTGGTTGTCAACACTAGGATTTTGAAAAATAGGGTCCTTCAAGAATTTTATGAACTGGTGGCTGCTGCTGAGGTATTCTCCAATTTTGGTTTATGAAATGAGAGGCTGGTTGCGATTGCTTTCCTTCCATTATGTTAAAAAATACCAAGTCCAACGAATTCTGGAAATGAAAAAATGACGGATTTTTATTTATCAGGTCAACAGTGAGCACCCTTTAGGCAAAGCAATTGTCGAGTATGCCAATAAATTCAGACAAGATGAAGAGAACCCTGTTTGGCCAGAAGCCTCGGACTTTGAATCCATAACTGGCCAGGGTGTGAAGGCTGTTGTTAGAAACAAACAAGTTCTTGTGGGAAATAAGAGCTTAATGGTGGATTATAATGTCCCTATTTCACTTGATGCTGAAGAGATACTGGCAGAAACTGAAGGCTTGGCACAAACTGGTATTATCGTGGCTATCGACAAGGAGCTGGTCGGAATTCTTGCTGTATCTGATCCGTTAAAGCCTGGGGCTCGTGAGGTCGTTTCCATCCTCAAGTCTATGAAAGTCAGGAGTATAGTAGTGACAGGCGATAACTGGGGAACTGCAAGGGCAATTGCCAAGGAAGTTGGTATAGATAGTGTTATTGCTGAAGCCAAACCGGAGCATAAAGCAGAGAAAGTGAAGGAACTACAGGTACAGTATCAGCCACACACGCTGATATTACTTCTGTCAATACGAAGTATAGGTTTCCTTTTCGATTTGTAATTTGCTCGAGTGGCAATTGCTTTAGTCCTTTCCTTATTTTTAAAAGCTCTTAGTTTGTAGTTTTTGAATGCCCTCCAGGCTCCAAGTTCTTTTGAGAAAATATCATTTTGTGATCTGATGAAAAAGAATTATGCATTCCTCGCGCAGGCTTCAGGAAATGTCGTAGCAATGGTAGGAGATGGAATCAACGATTCGCCAGCACTTGTAGCAGCAGATGTAGGGCTAGCAATTGGAGCAGGCACAGATATAGCAGTTGAAGCTGCTGACATTGTTCTCATGAAAAGCAATTTGGAAGATGTCATAACTGCCATCGACCTTTCGAGGAAAACGTTCTTCAGAATACGTCTCAACTATCTTTGGGCGTTTGGTTATAACGTCCTCGGCATCCCAATAGCTGCCGGTGTGCTTTTTCCATGGACCGGATTCCGGTTACCGCCGTGGATTGCTGGTGCAGCAATGGCAGCTTCTTCAGTTAGTGTTGTTTGTAGCTCTCTTTTGTTGAAGAATTATAAGAGGCCTAAGGTGGTGGATGCTCTTGAAATCAAGGGGATTACTGTTGAGTAGTTTGTTGTATATATTTATTTACAAATGTTTCTCTTTTTTATGTAATCTTTATTCATTTACATTTCGAAATTGTGTTTAATTTACTATTTTCGTACACATGATTAATATAAGATGATTGTAATGAAGAGCCTTTTAGGTTCGCCTATGCCAGCGCTAATTCATAGGATAAAATGATAATAATAGGTCGATGGTAATGTATATCCAATAATTTATATTTATTCTTACATCGAGTTCATGATTTTTTTTATGGACCACATAGTAAGTGACAATTTGTTAGCATGACTTTGATTCATAACCACAAATTTATCGATATAGTCCTCATAAGATCAAAATTTTCGACTAATTAAGGACTGAGTGATAACTACTTAGTACAGTATCAAACTGGGAGATCATAAATTAAAGAACACTTGATGTGCAATCCTCTTTCTATCTATTTCGTTAAGTTATTAGAATGAGTAATCTGAAGTTCTTGCGGGCCAATAAATGACAAACGCTCGTAAATTTAGTTTTTGGATAAAATTGATGACTCATACATTCGGGAAAATAGCATTTTTAGTTTGTTATATTTAATGTTTAGTTTGCAATCTTAGTCTTATATATATTCCAATTAAGAAAAATTATATTTTTATTCGTATAAATAATTTATACATTTTTCATTTTTTTTAACATCTCATCATACAATTCATGAATCTTAGTTCTTTTTCAATTACTTTTGTTTGAGTTTATATGAAATATGGTCCTCCCACAACACTTATCCTCATTGCACTTTTTTTAGCTTGTCACTAAAATCCATCATGTTTTCAATTCAAAAAATTAAAAAATTCCATCATCTAATCATTATCAAAGATGTGCCCACATATTCCATCAACTTGATATACGTTCAAATCAGCAGAGGAAGGGTTAAATTTATAAGTCTTCTTAATGACTTCAACAATTGTTCTATCCTGTCGTGTTAGGATCGATGCCTTTATATTTCTCTTCAAAATTTTCTCAAACAAAGAGATAATAATATATTTCTTATCTGTTCAAATTTGTATCGTTTCAGTTTCACTATCTTAACTAATATTTGTTGACATTATATGCTAATTGTGCCGAGTAATATTTATTTTTTGACACAGACGGGCAAGTATAGCCATGATATGTAAAAAGTTTAAGCCATCATAGAATAATTTTTAAATAAAATTAATTTAATGACTCCTAATTAAATTATATTACATATAAGAATGAAACTTGAAAACAAATTTTACTGGTGAAAAGTTGTACTTGAATAAAGTATTTTTTTTTATTGTTATTTTTGGGAATACATGGTCCCTACTAATGACATAATGTAACTAGCTGAAAGTTACATTGTTAGACCGGCCTCAGATAACAAACAAAGAGGGGCAATTAAGATGGAGAAAACCTTATTCATTTTCACTCAAAACAGCTCAAATTTCTGATGAAGTTTGCAGAAATGTTTATTGGATTGTTCATACAACAAAACAAGAAGCATATTACATTATGATATCAGATTCGAAGTTTAAAGCCATGACAAGGATCAACTATATAATTTCTGCCATACTTTTTGTATCAGGCAATTTACATCTTTGAATGTACCAATGTTTTCTTGGAAGACTCGATCTTGTTTTTTGCTTCATCAGACCGCTTTTTCTTCAGCTTCTCTTTTACTTTGAAAAGGATTGAATGTACTTCATCAAAGTGAGGTTTCATTGCATTCTTCGTGTCATCGATCCATTTCAACACTCTTTCATGGGGGCCTAATATTCGGTCATGATCTTCCTTGTCTACAACCTATATCCAGAAGCAAAGACCACAGAGAAAAAAAATGATCAATGGGACCTTGTAATTTCATAGGTTTCTTCAAGCGCATATGACAACTTACGAAATTTTTAAACAAGTCGAGCTAGCTCAACTCACCTACAATCTTAATACAAAATCATCTGTTTTCACGAAAAAGACAAAATATATATATACACACACACACACACACAAAACATATTCGCTCGACTCACCAACAATTCTAACATTGCAGTATCTACTTTTGTGTAAAAAAACAAAATATCTGTAAAGTATACTCCAAATTCTGATATAACTTAAAATAAAAGAAAAACATGAATTTTCCATATACCAAATTTTGGTATACCATAGGACAGGCAATTCAGTATTTTCTGTATGCCTTTAGGAGAATCTAAAATAAAAAAATCGTGATAATAATGTTGAAAGAAAGGATATGTACCATATACGCCTAACGATTAATCAAAGATATAATAAAGTACGCATACGGTTGCTATATTTTTAATTTATCAACTTGTTAATTGAGTCTAAAAAAAGAGCAAGGAAATAAAAGTCTTTTATACCTCAAGCTGCATGATCTCACACACCAAACTAAGATCTGCCATGGAAGGTTGGGAACTTCCAAGAAGAAAGCGTCCACTTCCCTTGAGCCAAACAGACTCGATCTTAGCTAGAGAGGCTGAAAGCAGTTTCTCTGCTTTTGCTGCTGCATTTGGGTTCAAAGGCAGCCCAAGCACAGGTGCAAGCGTGGAATTGAGCACATAGGAAACTGCAAATGCAAAAATTTGTAAGTATACATACATGTGTTTGTAAGTGCAAGGAAAAAGGAATATTAAGCCTTTGTTTCTTTGTCTAAATATTCTTATTTCTTGGAAGAAGCCATAGCTCTGTAGCCCATGGATATATACAAGGAAAATGAACTATAAAAACTTATTTTCTTTTTGGCAAAAATATTCTTATTTCATTGAATAAGCTTAAGCACCTTCACAGGTTTCCTTCTTCAGAAAAGCATTTTATTGAATCATGTAACAGCTCAAAATTTAGCGCATGTTGCAGTTCATTACTTGTGAGAATTTCATGACCGTTATTTAATTGTATCAAAGAATTAAAATATAAAAGCATAACAATTTATAGCTCCAAATATTATCTGACACCCTAAGTTGAATAATAAATTGATAAGTAAGGGTCAGAGATTAACACCTGCACCAGGACGCAGATTTGAGTGATGCCAATCCAACACCGAATGAATTTTGGCTCTTTTGAAAACATCAGCAGGATACCTGCAAGGATAAAGAGTGATGTTGCAGAATATTATATACAAGCAATCAATCACATGCTTAGTGCATGCTTTAAAAGATTAAACAAAATATTTATATAAGCATCAGTTTATTAATTAAATCTTAATTAAGTTAATTTGAAAAATAAAAATAAAATTTATGCACTAAACTTGTATGTAATAAACTTGTATGTAAAATAATTTATCTCAATAAAAATAAACATTATCCACACTAATAATAAACACATGATCAATTGGATCTTATGTTTTAGACAAAAAAAAAAGATATAAACTTAATTGATTGATGAAGTGAAGAAGGAAATAGAACCCATCAACCTATCATTTTATCTACTTGTGACACCACTTTATTTGCAATAAAACAAATTTCATAGACAACAGTGACAAACCTAAATCAAATGAACTCACCAATGGTCAGCAACTCCAGGAAATACAGAAGCTAAATATATCATGATTGCGTGGCTGCAAAACATTCCAAAAAGGTAGAATAAGTTGTAAACACGGAGAAATTTTTATTTGACAAGGGAAACCTACAATTCATGAACCGTAATCCAAGCAATGTGAGATCTTTGATTGGGTTTTCTTCAAGTTCAATCAAAATAAATGTGCATTTTCTATTTTATGAAAACCATGGTGTTAATTTAGCATAATCGAATAAAATATGTCAGTATATTGATGCCAACTCGCCCTTTAAGCTGAATAATAATCAAGCTCTAATTTGAAAAGTGAAAACATAAAATTCAAATTAGATTTTTTAACAAATCCTGATAAACTATTTATAAATAATCATTTGAGCACAGAACAAGTAAAATCACAATATCCAGAAATAGAGGGTACCTCTCGAAAAGCTTGAACCTTCCATCGACAATTGCAGGTACTTGTCTCATGGGATTTATTTCTGCCACAGAGTAATCAAGAGCAAACATAATTACACAAGAAAAAGGTTACTTATTCAATGCAGTGCAGGTAAAAGAGGTACAGCAAAAGACTATAGAAACCTCTGAATTCAGGAGTTAATTGCTGGCGTTTGGAAAGGTCTATCTTCACCTCTTCAAAATCAATACCGTTTAATCTTGACAAAAACCCAAATAAGTATCATGCTCTAAATGAATAATATAGCTTCCAAAAAACCCAAATTAAAAGAACTCGATATTGATTTAAAAGAGTTGACAAAAATCGTGGGAACTAAAAATAGTAAAAGAAAATTACTTGCAGAAAATAATCACCGCTCGTGAAGGTTGGGACATTCGATCTGCATACACTTTTAGTCTCATTTTGCTGCCTCGCGAATGGCAGAGCCGACGATGAAGATGAGACTGTTTTCTTTAGATTTTTTAAGAATATTTTTTTAGTGTACGATTTCATGATATATATTAGTTTTTATAAAAATATTTATTTATTTAAATAATTAATATTTTTAATATAATTTAATAGTAATTATAATATTTAACTTATTTTAAAAAATAAAAAATTTATATATTATATCTACAAATTATATAATTTCATTACCGTTATTCAAATAATAATTAAAAATTATGACAAAATTTTACTACTCAACTGAATTATTAATAATCGTTATCATAATTCATATTCATAATAATCATTATTTTACACACACATAACATGCGTAGTTCGCTAGTAAAATATAATTGTTGTCTTAGAAACTCGTTCTTATAAAGCTATAAAAAAAGACTCGTTTTTGTGAATAATGATATCAAGATTTATCTCCAGCAAAATTGTTTTCAATGTATTTTAATTTTGAACAAATTTATCTATTACACCATTATTCATTATTTAATGTTTGTTAAAGATTATAAATATAATAAAAATGTAGTAATTTATATCATGTCATAAAAAATAAAGATCGATAAATAAAAATTAAAATATCGATGCATGTTTACACTAAAGAAGAGGGAGAAAACAAACTAAGTTATATCAAAGTGACAAAAATAATTTTTAGATACATTGATATATTGTCGATTCCCATACGTTTAAATCAATTTTACGTTTGATATCCAAGCATAAAAGAGCTCACACATCACTCTTCTATTTAACAACATAACAATCTTGATTTCCCGTTAATAATAATTAGTAAGTTTAATATGAGACAGTCTTACATATCAATATTCGTTAGATATGTCGACCTGATCTAAAATAAGAGTGAAAAATAATATTTTTATATAAAAAATAATATTTTTATATAAAAAATAATATTTTTCGTGAGTCGAGTTGGATAGAAGATCTGTCGCACAAAATTAATCTGTGAAACGATCTCATATGAGTTTTTGTGATAATAATAATAATAACCACAATGTTCTTGATAGTACAAAGTACAACTTCTCGGTTCGTATTATTAGTTTTAACAAGAAAAACGTAGTATTGTAGTAATAGACTACCGGAGGACGAACTTCAAATATGATAAATTGATCTATCTGATCATTGATCAAACGATTTTTGTCACGTATACAAGTCAATATCAATATAAATTATATTATAAATCCCGTGAACGACAGATATCTACGAAATACTGAGAGACACTATTTAAAAAAGGTTTCTTATAAATAAATCTCAAGCTGAGTTAGTTTTTTTTTAATTATGTCGACGTTCCAAATATATCATTTAGACTATTTTTATAATAACACACGAACACATGAAATTGAGTTAATATGATTATAGAAGTAATAGATATTTTATTAGATAATTTTTTTTCGTCTCACTTGTATATTACTTGTAATTTTTTTATATTTAACTTTATTTTTTCTATATCTATTTTACATTAAAATAAAAACTTTAATAAATTATAAATATTTAGTATTAATTAGTACATAATTGTAGTATTTTTAATTAAAAAAGTAAATATAATTCCCATTTTGCAAAATGTGAATCTTCTGCGTCAACTAATTTTTTTGAATCATTCTTTTCTTTTTTCAGTAATTTTTTCAAATAAAAAAATTAATTAAAAGAAGAATAATTAATTACAAATAAATTAATGAAAATGAGAATCATCACAAACCGTATAAACTAATAAAAATAATTATTGTAATTATCAATAATGATGATGATGGTAAATATTATTATTTTCACTGAAATTCTCATGATTATCAGTATAAATTTATTTATTATTATTATTTGTATTAAATAGATTTATTAATTTTATAAATTATTTATTAAAAAATCATTTTGAAAAATGAATCTTCTTTCAAGTAATTTTTGATACGAGGAAAAATAATACAGAGATGTACATTAGGATTGTTAGATTGTAAAATGCTATATTAGATAATATTTAATAAAGAATTTATTTTTAAAAATACATTTTTTACTTGGGCTATTTTTTACAATTTCTCAAATACAATTGGCAGAATAAGGAAAAAAATACTGAAAATGGGATAAATGATAATATCGGAGAATTATACATTGAGCTTTTTAACTGTTTACCACACATTTTCTAAAAATTTAATAGAATAAGGTAAAAAAAAGTTTTTTAACAAACTAATGTGTCACGCCTCTTCAAGAGGCGTGACTTTCAAATTTTTTTTTTTTAAAAAAACAAGTCACGCCATATGAGATGGCGTGACTTGCTTATTATTTTTTTTTAATTTTTTAAAAAAAGTAAGTCACGCTCTTACTTTTTTTTTAAAAAAAAAAATAATAGTACAAGTGACATGTTTAAATTATTTCAGAGTTGCACGCCTCCGCACTTGTATTAAAAGCTGCAATAACATAACTTTAATAATTTCGAATTCATTATAATATTATAAATTTTTCTCTATAAATTGAATACTTAATTGACTCATTTCATTCGCTCCTTTCGTATTTTTCATCGGTAAGTTTTCGTGAATGTTTGAATTTATTTTTTCACTTCCTGCAAATTTTTAATAATTTGATTTTTTTTTTTGGTTTTGCAGGTTCATTTCAGTTTCAACTTATATTAAAGGTATGTATACTAACAATAATTATTTTGTTAAATATAAAGTTATAAATGAAATTATTATTAATGTTAGACTAATTTTGTCGTGTTATTTAATTTTTTTTCAATTTTAATTATTAAGTGATTTTTTTAGTTATTACTAATTTTTGTAAAGAAATTTGAAAATCGTTCTGAGCTTTATTCATGAATAGGTATTTATAGATAAATCTGAATTTTTTATTAAACTTTTGATAAATTTTCATTATTATTATTATTTTTTAAAAAAAACGTTTAAAAAATTTATGTTATATGCTATTTTTTTACGTTGGTATTATTGTTTTATAATAATTATATAATTGTATAGTACGATAATAATAATTTTAAATTTATTTGTTTATGTATATATTTGTTTCACATTTAATATAAAAGATTATTTGTAAAATAAAAAATAAAATCACGTAGTTTTTTGTTTAAAAATAAAATACAATATCTCATATAATTATGAGATACAATAAAAAAAATGTTTAATGATTTATTGTATTAATCGTAATAATTTGATGGTGAAATAAAAATATATGTGAGTTGGCGTAATTTTTTTTAAAAAAAAAAGGAAACGAAAAAAAAAGAAGTCATGGAAGGTAAGCGTGACTTCCTTTTTTATATAATATGAAAATTTATATTATTGGTGTAAAATAAATTAATCGTTATACTAATTTTTTTATATACTATCTATATAAAACAATAACAATGAGTATTGTTATTATCATTTGCATAATATAAAATAATAAGAATAACTAATAATACATAGAAACATAATTAGGTATTTTAATCATAAACTCAAAACGTAAGATTATGATATATTCATACTTTATATTCGAATAGCCACGTAAATTAATTTATATCAAAGCTTAAAAAATAGGCGTGACGTACTCTAAAAAAAATTAAAATTAAGCAAGTCACGCCATTGGAGATGACATGACTTGCTTTTAAAAAATAAAATAAAATAAGCAATTGAAAGTCACGCCATCTGAGATGGCGTGACTTGCTTTTTATTAAAAAATAAATAAATTGAAAGTCACGCCTCTTCAAGAGGCGTGACACATTAATTTGTTAATTTTTTTATTTTTTTACTTTATTTTATTATACTTTCACAAAATGTCCTATAAACGGTTAAAAAACCCAACTATACATACATATATCTTACTATATTAAATACCACTCTTTTCCAACTAATTCTTAATTAATTTGGTTAACTTTTAGAAAAACTTACAATTTTATCCTAATTTAATTTTAATCACAACCAAAATTATTAAACAATTTGATAATTTCAAATACTCCTCTTTTTTGTTTGTCATTTGATGACTATTTAATTTAATTACAAAAATATCACAACTACTTTTTTGTTTTCCCTTTGATGACTATTTAATTACGAAAATGTCACTTGATTTGGTCATTCGGTGGATATCTTTACAAAAATGTCATTTTTGAATATTAATATATATGTATAGTAGGTTTTTTGTGAGACGATCTTATGGATTTTTATCCGTAGGACGGACCAATTCTATTTATATTTATAATAATAAGCAATATTTTTTTGTATAAAAAATAACAAAATTTTATGAATAATCAAAATAAAAAATCCGTTTTACAAAAATTGACTCATAAAATTATACGACAAAACACAAGCAGAAGTTTCCAGATGGTAGAACTACAATGCTAGAAAATAGACAGAAAAGAACTACTAAAATTCATCTAGAACATCGAAAACAACTTCAATGCTTCCACACCTAGGACGACTATTGGACAACGTGATGCGACGTGGCGTGTATGCGCTCCGCCACGTATACACAAGCATCTCCCCGGTTCTTGCATGCACACCGGGGGAACCGTACAATTTGCGTCGTTTCTTGATATCATTACATTAAATTCGTCAAAACTGCATTGTTTCCCTATATGCACTCTCTTCTGGGGCTACTGGATTCGTGCGAACCCTAATCTCATTGACCCCCCAAATTTCTTTCCGCAGCTTGTGGGCTTTGGAACAGATCGCAGCGATGGCCAGCCAATCAAGCGCGCCTCAATCGATCCATGATTTCACCGTGAAGGTACTTGCTTCTCAGTTCTCAGCTGTCTGGAAATTTCAATGCCCAAATAAATAATCTTTTGGTATTTGCAGACTGGTGATTTTTTTTTAATTATTATTATTGAAAATTGATGGTTTCAGGATAGTAAAGGGGATGATGTTAATTTGGGTATTTACAAGGGAAAGGTGCTGCTGATTGTCAATGTTGCTTCACAATGGTATGTTTACTTTGGCTTCTGAAAATTTCAAAATTATGCGTAAAGCCTTCACATCTATCATTTAATTTGCCTTGTAAAAATTATATGTTAATCTTACAGCGAAATTCCAAGATCTAATTGCACTTTACATATATTGCTAATAACATTTTTAATGAAAAAAGTCAACCATGTCATCAATTTTCACCTAAAAGAAAATGAACGACAAATCATTATACTATGAGTTGGTGTTGTGTTTAAGATACTGCAGGCTTCGTCTTTGTTTTACAGTACTCTTCTGCACACTTTCCAATTACTAAGGTGATGAACTGCATGTGTCATTTTGTGTGACTAATTCGTTCAATGCCTTGCTACAATTTCCTGAGATATTTTCATTTATCTCTTTGTTTAACTATGCTCTGGCTTCATGATCTAGCCGTGCAATTTATATCTGTTCTCCTGTAGAAACTTTTATCGATTTTGTTTTGATTTGATGTTGATTTTGATTTTTCTGTAGTGGCCTAACCAATACGAACTACACTGAGTTAACAAAGTTGTATGAGAAATACAAGGATCAAGGTGTGTTTTGGTTATATATTGCGCGATCTTTCATATTCTGCAGGATATTTTTGTAGTTTTATTATTATGGAACAATCAAAATTGGATTTTCTTGGCTCATGGAGTGTCTTGCAGAGTTTTTATTGATCATCAAGAATTTGGTAACGACCATTTATCGTTGGCATAATTCTCAGGTTTGGAGATACTAGCATTTCCCTGCAATCAGTTTGGCTCGCAGGAGCCTGGCACCAATGAACAAATTCAGGAGTTTGCTTGCACTCGCTTCAAGGCTGAGTATCCCATTTTTGACAAAGTAATATAGAAACACGAAATCGTTTCCCTATGATACAGATTTTTCTAGAAACTTCGAATTTAATAATGTTATTTTATTGACTTAGATTGAGGTAAATGGCTCCAATGCTGCTCCCATTTACAAGTACATGAAGTCTGTCAAAGGTGGCCTTTTTGGAGATAGTATCAAATGGAATTTCTCCAAATTCCTTGTCGACAAAGAGGGTCGTGTTGTTGATCGTTACGCGCCCACCACGTCTCCTTCTAGCATAGAGGTAAATACACACGCTACTTGGTAATTTGAACTACATGTAAACGTTATTTATTAATTTGAATTACATGTAAACGTTATTTATCTCAATTACCGCTGAAAAAATCCTCGGTTTCATGTATAATTTTGCAGAAGGATATAAAGAAGCTCTTGGAGAAGGCTTAAGCAGTAATGACAACTAGTTCCCATTTGTTACTCAAAGAGTGCTGCTATATTAATTCCCCATTGGATATGTATGCGAACAAGTACAAGAATATTACTTGTGTTGAAGAACTTATTGTAATACCGTCGGAACCCGTCCATTTGAATTTGGTGTCTTATATGTAGTTAATTTGCATTGATCCTTTCCCTTTTTCTTTTTGCCCCCTCAAAAGATCTTGAATTTAAATGCATTTATGAACAAATCGATGAGGATATAGAACAGGGAACCGATATCAGTTTAACAACATATTTTGGAAATATCCCCCAATTATAAGTTTATAACCCGTTTGGCTTCCTTTCTTGAGACAGCAGAAATATCCCCCAATTATAAGTTCATAACCCGTTAGGCTTCCTTTCTTGAGACAGCGCGTTTTTATATCCAAACAGGATTGAAAGATATGAGAGCAAATGAAAGGTAAAATACATTGGCAAAGAGTGGCGAACTCAATTTTTTCTTACAAGAGGAACAGACAACGATAATCTTAACATAAATATCAGTCAATACTTTCTTTTACTTCCCAACAACAATAGAATTCTCTAGCATTGCAGCTCCTCAAGAACCTAGAAAGATAACTTTTGTTACAATATTTGTTAGCACAACCTCACCATCAGATTCCAGAAACTGTTTTTACTGTGAGTTCGGAATCGGCAGATTCCAGATGTCGATCATTTGCAACCACACATATATACAAAAAATGCCAAGTGCTGATTGTAGCTAGTATCATCATCCGTCCATCAGGTCGAAATCAAGCTGAGAATTTTTTATGTCCAATCGTGAACCCTGTGGCCAAAGACTCGCACCAGAATCAGGATGACTTGGAGCAGCAGTATCTGGTGTTAATGACTTCTCAGCAGATTCTTCTAACAGATAATTTTCGTCTTTTATCTCTGACTCAGCTTTGTTCTTTGCTTTAGTACTACCATAAACAAAACTGCATGCCACCACCTGCAGAAATTTAAGGTAGTGAGATATATAACCGTATAAAGGGTGAAAGGGAACTGTACAGGTGATCAAACAAATTCAGAGAATCAAATGATTACCTGCACTGGATTTGCTGCAATGAGTCTACCGCCTATGGCTCCACCAATCATACGCCCGTCAGGATTGCAAATGGAAATGCTTAGTCCGCCGGTTCTATTGCGAGGTCCGCCACTTTCAGCAAGTAAGTACGAACCAGACAGGCATAGTATTTGGAACCGGCCCTAAAAGAAATAACAAGCCGTATTGGTTTCATTTTAGAATGGGTAATGACTTACCCGAACAAAAATGTTATGCATTAAAATACCATAAAATATTATATCCTAACAGATTGCCTCATTTAGTAGCATGAATCGACACTGCAAAAAGATCACTTTTAACGTGATAAAATATCCCTCCACGCCTCGGGGAACCAAACCCCAAATTACATGATAGATTTGCTTCTAATTGGTGTGATATGCTATGAATGGAGTTTGTTAAATTCATTTAAATAGCCTCACCCATTATGTAGAGGGTGCTATCAGGTCAACCCAGTCCACTTTCAAAAACAATCAACAAAAGGGACCAGAAAAATTTCAAATCCAAGAATACCACAGGGTACATTGAGGAGTAACCATAAAATGATAAATAAAGATTGAAACCAAAAGAGCACTTTGATTGGACATGTTTCCTTTAAGAATTACTCGGTCTATTTTAAAATACGATACCACCCTACTGATCAGGGATACGTAGAGAGTTTTGGTCATTCAAAAACATCCACATCTCCAAAGAGTAAGGATTTGCTGGGCACCAGATTGCTTAACACAATTTAACAAGCAAATCATAATAATTCAGCAATAATATCACACACTGCAATTTCCACGAAGAAATTAGGTCTTTAATATTCAATATAAAACATATTAACCAAGAAAATAGATATCACCTTCATAAGGGGCAAATAAATCAAAATCAGTGACCCTGTGAAGATATAAATAGCTTCGATCACACATAACTAGCTCAGACATTAAGAAGTCAAGAAAGGTCGTGAAACCACATAACTTGTAACAGAAGGATCATACTTCCTAGTGGCAAAAAAATTATTATATTAAAAAATTGAGTTCCCCAAGATTTCAAAATACAGCAGCACATGAAAAATGAAGGATCAGGATGGTTTTAACCTCATAAGTGACAGTGCCAGCAGAAATACTAGGTTGGCGTAAAGTTACCGAAGAAACTGATCCATTAGCAGACAAGATGCATAAAGCTCTTGGTCTCTGTTGCGCAAATGCCAATATTTTTGCGGCAACATCCTGCAGGGAGAACAGTAAATTCTCTTGCTGCAAGTCTACTAAAACAATATACTCTTTCATGTTAAACATTTAATAATAACAGATTCATATCGAACATGTATTTACAGAAACCAGAATTGAGAGATACTTGAATGAATAACATACCTCTCCAACTCCAACATGTATGACATGCGGTGTAAAAGCTAGCCCAACTGTGCTGTTCATCCATTCACCTGATCAAATATTTATTTAAGAACTTAAATGTTCTCACAGCCACGAAATTCATGGATAGAGTGATTTGCATCTAAAACTAAAAAGATGATAAAAGACCAATAGTTCCCAAATTCAAGTCTAAATAAACAAGAATTTCCAGTTGTTTTTCTTCTCATGGTGGTTGGGAGTGGAGGAGAGAATTAGAATAACATAAATACATAAAGGGGGCATGACAAATCAAGTGGTGAATTTGAAAAACAAGACAACACAACTGTGAAATCAATGTGACAAGTGAGGAACACCGAATTCTTATATGAAAATCAGGACAAAAATAAAGAAAAAGCTCACTTTTTATGCGTTAAGCAGCTGACACTAATTAAAGTTGTAAATGAAGATCGTGGAAACCCCATAAAGCACTAAACAGGTTGAGGTCCATTCTATTCCTCACAGACTCGTATTTTCAGTAACAAATCAGCATTTGAAATCATGGTCAAGGTACAAGTCCAGCAACAAACTACTCTTTGCTCTCTGCTCTCTGAGGACCTCTTCTTAACTTTCCTCAAGAGAGGTTTAATACTGATGATTTTTCTTCTAGATATTACATTAGATAACTCATAACCATAATACTGAATTTTTGGTATTGGAAAGACACTAATATATGTGATATGTCACACTATCAAGACTTCTTGCACTAAAAAAGCTAATGCATTGCATCCAGCAATCATCAGAGACATTAAAGATACAAACTCGCAATCAACAGCAATAAAAAAATAAATACCAAGAGGAGCAAGCTGTTGCTTCCATCCACTGCCCGGCGGTCGCCCTCTCCGTCTTTTTTCAGTAGGGTTTATCTCGTCGAAACGAGGTGTCGGAGCTGACAAAGGTGACAATCCTAAAGACATATTAGACTTATCTGGAGCATATTTCCTAGGCCTACCCCTCTTCTTCTTCACAGTTTCACCACTTGGTGGTACAACAGGCACCATAGCCATAGTCATGCCATGAGTAAAATTTGGTGACGAGTTCTCAACATGGAAAGCAGAATCACTTACAGCACTACCATTAACACCTATACTGGGATGCATCGCGATGTTGGGATTTGATAGATTTTTAAAAACATGCGTGGGGTGTATTTCACGTGCCTGTGTCATAGCTGAGCTACCACTGGCACCATGTCCATTCGGTCCAGACCCGGAACCATCAGATCCACCGAATCCACCTCTATTGAAGTAATATGAAGCTGAGCCTCGATATGCAATTCCTTCTCTTCCATCCATGCATTTACTTGGTAAAAAAAAACACAGTAAAGATTCGATTTTTTTTTCCAAATATTAGACCTCAAAACCGCTTCTTCGCATGTACCTGAAAATTCTGAAACTCACAAACCAAATCCGAAAAAATCCCTGAAAAACAAGCCAAAAAAGAGAGAAACATAAAAGCACCGCATGAATTAGAAAGCCACAACAGGAAAAGTGGAATTTCGGCAAGGGTTTAACATGGGTTTTTCATCAATTCCACAAAGGAGTTAAATAAAACAAGAAACTAGAGATTTCAGGACTCATCCTGACAAAGAAACTAAAATGAAAAAAGAGGAACTAAAAAAGGTCGAATCTTGAGGGGAACGGAATGGCAAGAACACACATCAAAACTTACACTGTAAATGTCGAAACTTCAACTCCGTCTATTCCTCAAAAAATGCACTCAGATTTAACAGGTCTCCACCCACACCCGACGTCGTGACGAGGGAAAAATGGAGAAAGCGAGAAGAAAACCTAGATTTGGAAAGTTGGGGGGGGGGGGGTGCAGAGTGAGTTTGGCGAAAGGGTCTGGAGGATAACGACAAAAGTTAAATGAAATGGTAAAATTCGTGGAGCTTTTGAATTAAAGTGAGGTGAAGATGATGATGCAATTTAGTATTTATAATTATAATTAAACTTGATTTCAGATAGGATAATTAAATAATATTTTTATTATTATTATTTCATGTCTTCATTCTTTAAAACATTTGAAATTTGATTTCCCTAAATTAAGAATGCTAAAAATATTTTTANATATATCATATCATACAAGAGACACTAGTATATATTAGGTCATCCACAATAAGAATGATATTTCTTTCAAATATTCGTGGACCTCATAATTCACATCATCAATCAAATATTTCTCTATTCAAATATCTCATATTTCACAATCAAATATCACCACAACAAAAAAACAAATATTTATGGGTCTACTGTCACTTTAATTAATATTTTATTTTCATTCAATTGACCAATTTTTGACCCACATTGTTTTTTAGTCGACTCATCACGCTTGTAACTTGGGTCTACCCTAAGCAAGTTTTAGGTCTACTCAGCTTGGGTAGACCCAAAACTTGGGTATGTTTGGGTTTACCCAACTTTGGGTCGACCATTGTTTTGGTGATTCAAGCTTGGTCGACTTCGGATTCAATTCAATTGTCCATTGTAGGTGTCTGACGCGCACGTGCAATGCACGCACGCGTCTCAAGCCAGTGTGAAACTCACGTTGGCTTGAAGAAATTAAATTTTTTTTTGCAATACCCGGTTACAAATTTGTAAGCGGGTATTGTTGTGTCACACAAATCAATGATGTGTAGTGGTGAATATTTAGATGGAGAGGATATTTGGATGACTTGGCTTGGATTATATCCACCATTGTGGATGCCCTTAGAGTAAGTTTTTTCTTCGAAATTTATATTTTGCTCGTGTGATTATATTTTTTTATTGCCAAAATAAAAATATTATGTGACAAGAGTTTCTTTTTTCTTTTTCCTTAATTTCATATCGAATCAAGAGTGTTTTGATTAAAATCGTCAAGTATCAGAATTTAATCAAATAATTATATCAAGGAACTCGAAACTTAAAAATTAAATAATGTTAACTTCAAATTCAACTTGAAATTGAGTGTGTGTTCAAGTTCAATTTTTTCTTTTTTAATTCGATTCTCCTACCAACAATTTGTTAATAAGTGTATGACGTCTATCGTGTGATGGTCAAGTATTATAATTTGTTAATCATCTAACAAAATAATTAAGCTTGATTTGAAAAATATGAATTAAATAATATTCGAGATGATTGAAGAGACCAAATAGGTTAGATTAATATATACTTTTAATTCTCAATGCTGGTATCAAAGATAATGCTTGAATATTGCTGAATGGCGACTGAATGAGTAGAATAAATATCCAAAAGTGAAAATTTTGATAACATGTGGAAGCGAGACCAAATAACACAAGATCATGCAAATAAATTAGCGAAATCAAAACCATATAAGCGCAACACGCTCGAAATAGATCTGCATTAATAGCACAAAGACGCACTCTTCCACGTACACAACACATATGTGGGTATATCTATCTGTATCTATTATGTATGTTGTGTATGTTTTTTGCGTTCACCTGTCTGTACATATATCCCTATATCGTTTACGCTTGCTGTTTCAGGCTCTACCCGAACAAACGCTCTACGATTTTCTTATGCGAACTAAGATAAATAAATACACGCAGATAACATCAGTAGTTGGTTTTGTGCTCTGACCAAAGCTAGCTTGGCCAAGAAATCATTTTTAAGGTTCCCTTTTTCTTGATACTTGGTCTGGGTTTAAGTTTCTTGAAATTGTGCATTCTGGAAATGAGTTTTGATTTATTTATTTATTTTATTTACTTGAGATGGGCTCTTTCTGAAATTTTTTATTTTGCTCTGGACTTTTGGGGATAGTGGGTTTGGTTGGATTTTTTTTCTTGGGTTTGATCATTGACTCTGAATGACCCAGTATGTTTAATGTGCGTTAGGTGAATTGTTGACTTGATATGGCTGAAAAGGAAGTATTTTGAGAGGTATTGGCGACCGGAGAAAGCTTTTGGATTCAAAAATGTTGATTTGGTCTCCGTGAGTTTTCCTAGATTTGATTATTTGCTTAAAGTAACTTTCTTGATCCTTAAATTGTGTGCTTTATGTTGACTTGTGAATCATGATTGAACTGATGGTTTGAGCTCTTTCATTGTATGTGGCAGCAATTTGAAAATGTATATGGTTTTTTTTTGTGAGTTTCTATTGTTTTATCCCCACAAATTGAAGATTCTAAACTAACATGATTTTTCGAGCTTATATGATAGGCTGACAGACAATAAATGGGGATGGTTAGTGTTATGTGGCTTGTTAGTGTTGAGCTTGCGAATAAGTGATGAAAGTATTAATTGTGGGAACATTTTCATCTAGGTTTATGATAATCTAAATTTGCATTCATATTTAATTTTTGAACTAGTTATTAGTCAATCAATTGTAGATTTGTGCATTCAACTTTTCACACAAACTAAGCTGTTGATTCCTTGGTGCAAATTCTTAATGCGTCATTATTAGAAACTTCTCTTGGATATATCTAGAAGCTGATATTTCTGTTCATTCCTTGGTGGGCACAAATTATTGTATTTAAATCAAGACGTCATACACGTTGATGTTTATGCATCTTAATTTTGTATAGGGTAACCTAAATATATATCTGGTGCATGGAGTCAGATGGATGACCTGTGAGCTTAAAAAAGTGGCTTTTGGCTACGTGAAGTCTTGTTCCTTTTCCTGTTCGTGTTCTAGTTGTTGGATTAGGATGGGCAGCCATTTTTCCAAGCTCACCTCATGTTGTTTTATCTCCCAAAGTGATGGACCGGGTCATGAAACTGATGATGCTGGTTTGTCAATTGTCATAGTCATCATCATCATCATCATCATCATCATCATTGTTGTTATTATTATTATTATTATTTGAGAATTTGCAATAGATATCATGTTCTTCCTCTTAAATTGTGTAGAAACTGAGTTTGATTTATTTTCATTTGTTGCAGAAATTGAGGATAAAAGTGAAATCAGTGATTTGCCTGCATTTCGTGAATACTCTATCGAACAACTCAGGACAGCTACATCCAGATTTTCTGTAGCAAACATAGTTTCAGAACATGGGGAGAAAGCTCCGAATGTGGTTTATAAGGGGAAATTGGAGAATCAGAGGCGGATAGCTGTCAAACGCTTTAACAGGTCTGCTTGGCCTGATTCCAGGCAGTTTTTGGTGAGTGGACACTGCTTGCATCTCTATGGTCTTAATTTGTTCCTGTTTCTCCTTTGGAGCGATCTGAATTTTTCTAACTTTTTGTCTCCTCACATTTATCCCATAATGTTGTTTGGAGGCTTGGACCATATAATTTGCTTGATTCTTCTAGAGTTTCAGGAACTGAGATGTGTGTTTTGACTCTTCTGTTACACAGTCACTCGAATCAGATTTTAAAAAAAATTCATGCACTGGAGGAGTTGTTTCAAGAATTGTATAACTTCTTTGATTTTCTCTTAGCTTTCTAGATCACAGCTTATATACTTGCTTTGATTTTAATTAAAACTTCAGGAAGAAGCAAGAGCTGTTGGTCAACTCCGGAATAATAGAATGGCGAATTTACTTGGTTGCTGCTGTGAAGGTGATGAGAGGTTGCTGGTTGCTGAATTTATGCCCAATGAAACACTTGCAAAGCATCTATTTCACTGTGAGTACATTTCATTTGGCAATCATTTATCCAACCAAAATTCTAAGTTATTTGCACCGTTATGTAAATGCTCATTACTACGGTGGACTGATGATGTGTTTGAATAATTTCTTCTCTTAATTTAATTTCACTGTGCAGAACCTAGCCAATTTCTTGTGCATGTTGATCTCCTTTTCTATTTATATGGAGTGATTTCCGTTCAGTTGAAAATGATAATTTTTGCATAATGCCCCAGTCTTGTTAATGTAAATCATAGTCTCATTTTGCATTTAGATATATTTCTATTTTACTATCTGCCTAGGCCCTTGCCTCATAAAATCCATGCCAAAAATTATCTATAGGTCGTGCTTGTTAAAACTACAAATCGTCTATGATCTATATTTTCAATTCCTTCCCAACATTTTTTGCTCATACTTCCCTAGAAAAAAACCAGATTTTTGCTGCTTAACTTGCACTTAACTTTCATAATATGTTTGTTCTAGTTTAGTTTAATTTAGATTTTGAATCTGCCCCATTGTCAAATCAATATGCCTCACTTCTATGTTATTTCAGGGGAAACACAGCCGATGAAGTGGGCAATGCGATTGAGGGTCGCATTATATCTTGCACAAGCATTAGAATATTGCACAAGTAAAGGGCGTGCTCTTTATCATGATCTTAATGCCTACAGAGTAGTCTTTGATGATGTAAGTATGAATTTCCTAATTTCCCATTTATGTATACAAGACAAGCATCAGCACAAACATGCTGTTGATTCTGTTTGGTAACTTAATCTGTTATAGGATGCCAATCCTAGACTGTCATGCTTTGGTTTGATGAAGAACAGTAGAGATGGGAAAAGTTACAGTACAAATTTAGCATTTACTCCTCCAGAGTACCTGAGGACTGGTAACAAATCTCACTTTGAAAATATTTACTACCACTCGAACTGTACAACATGGGATTATACAGCATGTTCTGTGCATGTATTTTGGTGTATAGTAGTAGTTACCCATCATGGCCTATTATCTTAGTGTTACTTGGCTTGCAATTCTAAAAATAGGGGAAACATAAATTTTGGTAAACTATGTTCAGTGTAAGTGCATAAATGTTCCTCAACCTTTGGAATTTCTTTGAACAGGTGAGTGAATTTGCTACTATGTCTTGCCATTTAGACTTTCTTACGATCGTGATCAAAGTATATTGAAGATACCTAATAGGCATATATTCTTTTGCGAGGCACTAATTTGATGCCCTTTTTATGATTTGAGCCTTTGTTACCAGAATATCTTCTTTTAGCATGTCAAAAATTAATTTTATTTGTTGACTTGCTCCTTGTGCCTATGAGATGAGTTTTCTCTTTATATGATGGTGGAGTAATTAATCTGGTGTGCTGAAATGACATTAGAAAAGGTGGATACCCCTGAACCAGATTAATCAGCGTGCCTCAGTTGCAGGCCTTTGTGTGAATAAAAAAGATGCTATATAGAGGACACACGGTTGATTAATGGAGCATTTTCCCTGTTAGTTAAGGTTGGATCTTCAAGATCTGCTAGACTTCTAGTCTCAATATTGTTGATCCATTGCCTGATGAAAGTTGAGACTTTACATTCTTGATCTCTCATTGTCATAAGCAGATTCATGGTCGCAATTAAAGGAATTATTAAGTTGTTGATGGCAGATTTTCCACTCATGCACGGTAGGTAGGACTTTAAAGTAGAAGATTTGAATACTACACAGATGCCGATGCTAGTCGTTCATATTTTTAAATTAATTTATTCTCTATCACACACATAGATCTTACTGTAGTTCACCCGCAGAGGGTACAACATGGAGGACTTCAGAAATAAATTTGCCCTTTAAGGTTTTATTAGATGGCAATCCAGTTTATCTGTAAGTTTTTTTTATCGTGATCAGTTTTACTTCTTTCTTATTTGGGTTTAATTTAGTTCCCTTCTAGTACTCGCTGACATAACGATTCTTGAAAATTTTGATCCCATTTATGATCTTGTTGATTTAAAAAATACAAGTTTGTGTCAGAGAGTATCAGATTGTAATTCTTAAAAAGAAATGGATCACTCCGTATTGACCATATGGAATGGGATTTCTTCATGATATCCAGTTTAGATATCCAGTTTAAACTGTTTGTATATGATGACCCATTTTTCAATTTTCCTTCTTCATCTATTAAGCTCTCTGGGACCGTGCCTACTTTGATTCTGAAAATCTCTATAAATCTGAAAATCTGATGTCCACAAAAGTATGTTCCAATCTTCTGTACATTGAAAGCGGAATCTTCATCCCGTGCCAATCTTTAATTTGAACTCTTTGCCAAAGCTTAAAAAACCGGAAGGGTTTCCTGAAACTTATAAACATCTTATTTTGCTTTTAAGCAGGTTTCAAGTGAATGTGATTTAGCTAGCATTTTCTGTTTTGGTGGATAAAATAGATAGTCTCTGAATTGTTTGAACCAGTCAAGTTAATTTGTAAGGCGGAATTGCATTAATGCTTACCAATTCTCTTTGCTCTGTCAGGGATATATATTCTCTTACATTCTGTGAATATTTCTCTATTCTTTTGATATTTGTCATCATTATCGACATTATCCTAAATTTTCAGGGAGAGTAACTCCAGAAAGCGTAATTTACAGCTTTGGCACACTTTTACTTGACCTCCTCAGCGGAAAACACATCCCACCAAGTCACGTAAGTCTATCCATGTTAATTTTGATGTCTCAAGATAGTTTATGCTGGTAATATAGTATGGTAACCAGCTCATGACAAATATGCCACTCGTCGGTCAACCAGGGAAAAAAAATTTAATACTATTTAGGTTGAAAGTCATTATTACCTCTCGACATTCCACCTCTTCTTTTTCAATGAGCGCACATCGACATTCTTTTACTTGCCAATGGTGATGCATTTAATATTTCTAAGTCCATTCACCATTAGCGTGTCTAGTGTTCAAGGACTGGCATTTAAATCTTAATTAATTGTAGAAAACATGAGTTGTGGTACTTGAACAAGCCTTTGTGGTACTTGAACAAGCCTTTGGCTATAATGTCCACTTCCTCCAATATAATATAGATTGTTCTAGCTATATCTTTGTGTTGGCAAGATAACCCGTGAACTTTCTATTGACAAATAGTTTATATGCTTGTGTACTTTCTTTGTTGTGTCGACCAAATAACTCGTGTAGCCTTTCGCAGTACGAGATGCTTTGTATTGAAATCGAATTTTGTAATCCAACTTTGACTGATAATTTAAACTTAATTGTGCCTCTCAAAACATGAATTGTGATAAATTTACTTGAGCATTCTTGACCTGATGGATCGTGCCTCAAGCTGTTCTTAAATCTGAATTTCACTTTTTTTTATCCCCAAAATTATGACTTCTGCAAAGTTTTCTCACTCATTTATTGGCACCTAATTGGTGACAGGCCCTTGATTTAATGAAGGACCGGAATATTCAAATGCTAACAGATTCTTGCTTGGAAGGTGAATTTTCAAATGATGATGGAACTGAGTTGGTACGTCTAGCGTCAAGATGTCTGCAATACGAACTTCGGGAGAGGCCAAATCCAAAATCAATAGTTACTGCATTATCTCCTCTTCAGAAGGAAACCGAGGTTGGTTCTTCTCTAATGCCTCATGGGTATATGGTCGATAAAATCGTAGTATTTAGTGAAATATCTTCCTGAAGTCCATACTAGAAAGCAGTGGCAATATACTACAAATTTTTATAATAAGGTGAATATCAGATCAATTAGAATAAACATCGAAAACGAGTAAAAAAAATTATTTTGGGGTTTATAATACCATCTATCAGAACGACGAAGTTAAAAATTTTGATAGATACCATTCATACAAACGAGGTGCATCTTCTTTTCGGAAGCTCGTAATTTAAAACTCTTGAGTTAAGTGGACTTGACTTGGATCAATTTTGAGATGGATGACCTTCTGAGAAGTTATCAAAGTACGTGTGAGTCAGTACATAAAAACGTTGGAAAGACTCGTGTTGGTATTGTTAGAAAAATGAGTTTTGTACTCATTTGAATCGATAAAATAATTCGAACGAGCTACGTAGCAAACGAAATTATTTCTTGATTACCAATTAGGGTGAATGAGAAATTAATTGAGTTTAAATTTTATCGAGTGAAAAGATTGAATCGAAATAATTATATATAATATATTATTATATTATA
>NC_133311.1:19107462-19123905 GCF_012295235.1 Primulina huaijiensis | reverse complement strand
AAAAAAAAAATTGAAATCACACGGCCAAATGGCCGTGTGATTCAGTGAATGTGAGAGGCGCCTCTTTGGTCTTGGCCAAATGGCCAAGATGGTTGTGATTCAATGTTATGAAGTGATGCATCACTTCATGAAAGCTTTTCATCTATTATAAATAGGACATCCCTCATTTGTTTTCATTGCACCATTTTCTCTTCTTCTTCTTTCTCTCTAATTTAATTCTATATGCGAATTTTTAAGCACTAGCGCTTAAAGTTCAAATTTCCAAGATATAAAATCTTGAATTTGGATTTTCTAAGCTTATACGCTTAAATTCGAACTTTGGAATTAAATTTGAGAATTGTCTTCTAGTTTTGAGTTTTTTAAGCATTTGCGCTTAAATCCAAGTTTTGCAAGATATAAACTCTTGGAATTGGATTTTTAAGTTTAACGCTTAGAATTCGAAACTAGAAAGTTTGCATACCATCTTGATAGCGTTCTAAACATTTCAAGTTCGTGTGGCTTTGAAATTTGTAGTGCTACTATTTTAAAGTCGTAGTCGTTGTATCTTGGGAAACGAATTGCCAACAACCGTGAGCACCGGGGCGGGGCAATATCGTTTTAAGGAAAAAGAGTCAAACTCTTGCCTCGACTATTTTCACCTAGCCATTTGGTTCACCCATTTCTATCCCGAGTTTTCCCAAGACAAATTAAAGAATACCATACCAACAGGTATATGACTTGGGGATCAAAGACATACTATAGATAAGAAAGGAGAAAATAGAAAAGTTTTGAAGCTATTGGTTGCTTGAATTCGATTCACTATTCTCCATATTTCTACACAACATGTAATGTGAAGTTATTTTAGTGGAACATTTAGTATTTAATTCAATTTGCAGGTTCCTTCTCATGTGCTGATGGGTATCCCTCATGGTGGAGGGGCTATGCCTCTATCAGCACTCGGTGAAGCATGTTTGAGAATGGATTTAACTGCCATACAAGAGATATTAGAAAAACTAGGTTACAAAGACGATGAAGGAGCAGCAACTGAGGTTTGTTTCTGTTTAGGATCATGTTAATGCTTCAGTGTCTCATCTGTCTCTCTGAGAAACGATTACTTTCTTCACACAGCTTTCATTCCAGATGTGGACCAATCAAATGCAGGAAACATTGAACTTGAAGAAAAAGGGTGATGCAGCATTCCGTCATAAAGATTTTAAGGTTGCAATTGAATGTTACTCACAGGTTAGAACTTTAACGGTTCATGATTCTATCCCGACTTTCACAAATAGGTGTTTACTTGATCATTTACTGTTAAGGAGCTACAATTTTCCATGTGGCACAGTCCTATTGTACACTTAAACAAACTTTGGATGCAAAATTGCTGTCACTATAAATTTTAGTACGACGATAGATGGTAGGCCCTTTACTTGGAATCATCTAAATTAAAGTTGCCTCCTGGTTATGTTCCTTTTTTCAGTTTATTGAAGTTGGAACAATGGTCTCCCCCACTGTTTTTGCTCATCGTAGTTTGTCTTATCTCATGAGTGAGATGCCACAGGAGGCCCTCAATGATGCAGTGCAAGCGCAGGTTATATCACCCGTTTGGCATATAGCGTCATATTTACAAGCATCTGCTCTTTTTGCTTTAGGGAGGGAGAACGAGGCACAAATTGCACTTAAAGAGGGTTTGATTCTTGAAGAAAAACGGAAGAAGGCTACATCCTAAGATAATGGGATCATGCCCATTTCAACTAAAGAAAGATCACAGTCTCTTCAACTCTAAAAGCAATAAAGACGCGTACTTTCTGTTATTTATCCTTGGCGTCCTATCCATATGACCGATTATGTTTGTTTGAGTGATACAGAAATCATTGCTCTAAACTCATTGGACTGGTCGCTTTTGTTTTGCTTGGTGGAGTGTCGGAATGTTTTCCTCCGTGCTATGAACATGAAACTAAGCTAGGCAGGGGATATAAATTGTGATAAAGGGGACGCTTTGCATGCATTAGCAGCGGTGTTGAAGAGATTTTATTGCCATACTGTAATTTGTATATAGTGCTAAATGCCTGTTTTTTTAGGGGGGAGGGTTTGATCAAGGAGTGGATTTATTCAAAAAACCAGCTTGTATAAGAAATGACTGGTTTGGAATTGGATAATTATGGAGCCAACTAACAAATGGCATGTGTATTTCTTTTTCTATTATTAATTTTTTGAGTTGACTTTCGTATTGTTTTAAATATACATGATTTACAATATACAAATATAAATATATTTTTTTTTGTTACAAGAGAGGGGACCCAAATATAAATATTTGTTCCTTTTGAAGTGAATATTTATACTTACGTTTCAAATTCCAACTCCGAGCACCTTCTTGGCTTGCATTAGGTGCATCTCTCCACATTTCGCAACTCGAGCACGTTTCGATCAAATACAGTACTTCCCTTAAGATCTCTCGTTCGTGCACGGAGCTCGATGTCGAATATATGATTATTTTTTTATACTCGAAATCACTTTTGGAAAATCAAATTAACAAGTTTTTGAATTTTAATTAAATTAAGTAGAAATCAAAGCAAAATGTGATTTTAAAAACGAAAAAATGATTTTTCGTCTTTTAAAAGATCACAAGTTCTCTCTCAAAAGTTTGTCTCTTGCAAGACAATTTTATATATTTATATCTTTGAGACTGGTTAACGCGGTCCATATATAAAATGAAAAATAATATTTTTGACTTAAAAAATAATACTTTTAATAAAAAGTAATATTATTTCATAGATTGTGTTGGATAAAAGATGTCTCACAAAATTGAACCGTGGGACAGTCTTATATAAGTTTTTGTATTCTTTTAAGTTAGACTAAATGTTACACTATAAAATGGGATGGGGAAAATTGTATTTTGGTTCTATTTATTTTCTTATTTATGATTTTGGCCATCTATGTTGATAATATTTCAATCTATATATCTTTAGATTATTTACAAACATAAAATGCAATTTTCTCTTAAAAATTTGTTATATTATGATTTTAAAGTTTTTTATATATAATTTGGATCCAGTATTGTAAATGTGATTGGTTATCTATGTAGGATTTAATGACAAACATAGTCTCATAAATTAATAAATCATTCTTTTAAATATTATTCCAGGAATATAAAAAAAACTTGCTAAATTTATGGACCACGTATTCAAAGACTTCAATATTATTTGATTAAAAAAATTAATATATATCATTATTATTATATTGTATTTTAAATGCGAGAAAAATATAGTAAATAACAAATATTTGTACCTTTATTACATTCTCCAAATATCATGACTAATCAAAGATTCAAAATTGTGAATTTTGTGGTGTCAAATACACTGATCATGTAGTATTTATATAATTCATTGGAGTTAATTTACTCAATTAGACTGCAAAACTGGAAATTTTTACATATCTAAATAAGTTGGGAAGACAATTTCTCCTCGGAGAAAACCCAAAATAAGGTGGATTTGGGGATTTTTCATACGGGTATGAGAATAGTATCAACATCCTCGAACCTATTTTGATGCCCCGATAATAATATCATTATACTAATAATAATAATAATGGTTTTTTCTAATAATTAAAAAAAATAAAACTCAAATTTATAACATTCAATTTTCGTTCATGATCCAACTCATCATCTCGTGATAATCATGCGGCTTCATCTTTTTTGTATATTAAAAACATGGATTACAAAAGTTTGTATTGTATAAGTAATACTATATTGTTTAAGTAATATTAGTATTTATATATAATTGGATTATTATATCAATATTTTTTATGTGAATTTTAAATTTATTTTAGTTAATTCAACTTATATTTGAATCGATGATAGAGATAATGATTTAACTCACATTAGGTAGGGGATGATGCTGACGAATCCGGCTCACCTCGTTACCATTTCTAAATTATTTGAAGCTATGATGAGGATTAGAATGAATATCTAATGTCCGCGAAGTCATGATGATAATTTTCAGATCAATTAAATAAAACTGGGTATGAGGATTCGACGAGAACTTAATCACCATGGAGATTAAATGAAGAATCTCTAATTAAAAAGAACAAGGATTGGGGAGGAGACGAAGAAGACATCCCCGTCTCTTCTCATTGTCATCCCCATAAAATGTTATTTTTTTATGACTTTTTCTTTGAACATCAACTTCCAACATTATGGAAACCGTTGCAAGATAACTACAAAGTAGAAAAAAAAAACTTTCTGATTTACGTTAATTTTCTTAGAAAATATCAAAATTTATTGTTCTTTAATCCGTGGGAGACTTAAAATTCAAGTCAACAAGAAAATTCGGGTCATGCACGCAGTTTATAAGATTTAAAAATCAACATCAACCACAGGGGAGGGGTAGGCGAAAATCCTTTGATGAAATTTTATCTTGAGGACACGGATCAGGGCTTCTAATGTGATCGCAGTTGAAGTTATGCTCATTTGTTAGATACGATGAAATTGTGCATTCAATAGGTGGATGTCTCCTCAATCTTGTTCATATTATTGGTGTTTATAAAATCAAACATCATATACAAACAACACTAAGCTGACGCTCAACAATATATGTATACGATGAAAATATGCATCTAATAGGTGGAACAAACTTTGTACACAATGATTGCCCATAAGATAATATATGAGGTTTAATTAATAATAATTCTTTGACCATTGGTGTGATATGCGATATTATTATTTTCAGCATTATTATATTCACCATATAACCCATTTTAACGTTAAAAATGTTAAGGTTGAGACTTGTACCTAACTCAATCCCAAAAACTAGCTCAAGGGGGGAGGATTGTCCAAGTCCATATATGTAACTCCCAAGTTATTTATCCAACCGATGTGGGACAATTAACACACCCTTCTCAAGCCCAAGAATGAACATCTTGAGTGTGGAGTTTACAAATGACTCAACTATGGGTAGAATGGGTGGTCCAATTATGGACAGTCCAACACAGAACAGTGGAACTTGAGCTCTGATACTACGTTAAGATTGAGACTTGGACCTAACTCAACCCCAAAAGCTAGCTCAAGGGAGAAGGATTATCCAAGTCTATATATGTAACTCTCAAGTTATTTATCCAACTGATGTAGGACAATTAACCAAAAAAGAAACATGATTATAAATAAATATTTGAAGATAGTTTATTCAGGTTTTTTTGCAAAATATATAAAAACGATCAATTTATTCATTTCAATCTCGTTTACTCATTTTTTCTTGAAATCGAACTTGAAGTTTAAACTTGTTATCATGTATATTTGTATTTGATGAGTTTGATTGTTTTGGTTACTGAATTAGATTCATTTAGTACTTCTCAGATAAGCTAAATTAAATAGATCCTTCTTCATAAAAATCAAAGTATTCGAATAAATCAATGGCTGGCTAGATTTTGCGATCAAAATGGATAATTAATTTACAGGCTGAAGGCTTAAATGCAACATTAGTGTTATTTCACCACAGAATAACTTTGCGATTTCCACCTCCTCTGTTTACAACGGACAAAGATTGGATCTTGAGTCTCAAGCAGTAGAGGAAAACAGAAGCAGCATATGCAATCCAAGTATTCCCTCTAAGCCCGAATTCACTCACACTACAACCCACGATGGCGTTTCCCAGCAGAAAATTCAGAACCCCGAGATCGTGAGACGGCGAGAGCAGAGTAACGTCGGCGAGCCACGCCGCAGCGAAGTAGAGGAACGACACCACTTCTTTGAAGGAGTTTAATCTGAAGAAGTTCTGAAAAACAATGGTGCCCAGCAACCCAACTGCAAATTCTATCGACTTTTTGACTTTGTTGCTATTAGTACCATCGGAGATGGTGAGATTTTGATCATGTACTTCTGGCTGGGTTGATGGAGGCGATTCCCCCCATCTTTTCTTCTCAAATTGATAAAGCCAAGAAGCATATTCAGAAAATGAAAACATGCGATAACCATTACTTTTGAGATTTGTCGGGCCAAGAGCTGAAAGACATGCAAAGATTGTTGCTGATACCGTGTAGCACGCATAGAGGAAGAGCTCCCGTTTGTAGTTGGGATCGGAGGTAAAATCGCCATTAGCATACACAATGAAAAATAGATTGTATAAAGCGTTGACAAAGTAAATGGGTAAGAAACAATATCCACATGCTCCGCCGAAGAAAGACACAAGAACGAAGATTCCGAAGGTGAAATTTAGGAGATATAAGTTGACAGATTTGTTTATCTGGTCACGAAAAAAGAAGGCATGAATGGATGAGTAGCATGTGAATATAGCCATAGAATGTTTGAACAGAAACATCACAAGCGGAGGAACTGATTTTGAGAGCTCTGTATCATCTATAGTGATGAACCCGAGTTTCAAGAAAATAACGCTGATCACAGACCAAAACAAGAAAAATTTATTCTCGGAAATCTCCATATCTTTCTTCTTCTTCGAGCTGTATAATATGAATTTTGGTAAATTGGACGCAGTTTATGGAACTCTATGGATTGACTAAGCGAGTGGTCGCGTACGAATTAACAAGCAGGAGACTTTAAAGGCATATGTCTGTGAACAGCGTTATTTTTTGTAGCTCCAATTTAGTATATATTTCTTCTCTTTTCTTTTCTTTTCTTTTCTTTTCTTTTTTTGGGACAAAAACAAAAAAAAACATATATGTTTTTGCCATTTAAAATTGAATATTAATACAATAACTTTTTCCCTTCGTTTTTTTAAGGGGGAAAAACTCTGTATCCATCTTTGGCTAAATTCTAATTTTTGAACATTTGCAAAGCCAGTTTAGTTTTGCTAATTTTTTCTTGATTAAAATTAAATATGATATTAAGTCTATCATAAGAAAGTACTAAGCAACAGAGTTCATGAAATCTAAGTCCTATGTTCATCGGAGTAGAAGACTTCACCAGAACAAAAAGATCTATCAAAAAACTTACAAGAACACTGGATCAGTGATCTAACTAGCTTGAGATTACCAAGTTTTCAGAAGATCAGAGTAATTCGGAACTTACAAAAACCAAAAGTATTTAAAAATTGGATTCCGGTAAATGATTATGGCTTTTAGTAATTTGGGAAGTTCTAATCAAAATACGATCATTGTCCATATATATGTTCTACCTGAGTTTGAGAAATTAGTTTAAAAATGAAAAAATACAACTGAAAAAATGTAATCAAATTAAAGATATGATCTACAGCTTGTGGATTCCATAGCAGATGAAATAGAAACAGCTCGCAAATTTCCTCTTCTTTTCCATGGACGACTCCAAACTGATGAGGCATTTATAAGATTTTCAATAACAAAAATGAGTTCGGTTTGATTTAAAATCTTTTAATATTATCGGTTAATGATGTCTGAAAACGTGTTGATCCACATCGACCGTAGTGAGTCAATTAATAATATATCTTCTATATCAATTAAAAATGTCAATATTTACTGTATATTCATCATTACGCCACTTAACTATCATAATTATATGACATTATTTGCTAATTAAATTTCTAATTCATTCTCTTTTTTTTTTCAACGTTCTTGTTTTCAGAAAAGTCACTATTAATATTTATTAAACACGATTGTGCATTGCTACAATCACTTATTAATAAAATCGTTATTGTTGTGAAAAATTAAAAATTTACGGTAAAAAGTAAAAATATTAAACTCTCAAAATTATCACACTACACACTTTATAATATTTTTCTCTCAACTCAATTGTGATTTCTTCACAAATGATAGATCTATTTATAGAAAATCTTTACAAATAATCCAAAAATAAAATCATCATTACCTACATCATCACACACTAATTTTCAATATTTACAACTCTTATTTTCAACATTCAAATATTCAACATACACATTTTAAATATTAATTTTCAACACTCCCCCTTGTGATGATGACAATGATACGATGATGTCTTCATTACGTGTTTTTGTACTGCCTCATTAAAAACCTTACTAGGAAAAACCCATTGGGATAAAAACCATAGTAAGGGAAAAAGAGTGCAGTCACGTAAACTCCCCCTCATGTTGATACGAACAATTCTTCACAAATTTCGTAGATTGCGCATCCCAATATTATATATGTGCTTTCTGAATATTGTCGTAGGAAGTGCCTTTGTGAAGAGATCTGATGAGTTTTCACTTGATTGAATGTGACGAACATCAATACATTTATTCTTCTCAAGCTCTTTGGTGAATGCGAAGAACTTAGGAGGAATATGTTTAGTTCTGTCGCTTTTTATGTATCCTTCTTTCATTTGAGCAACACATGCAGCATTATCTTCATATAGTATCACAGGCTTCTCGTCGAATGATAATCCGCATGAGATTTGGATATGTTGGGTCATTGATTTTAACCACACACATTCACGGCTTGCTTCATGTAGTGCAATAATCTCGGCATGATTTGATGAAGTTGTTACGAGTGTTTGTTTCTGTGAACGCCAAGAAATTGCAGTGCCTCCACGAGTAAATACATATCCAGTTTGGGAACGTGCCTTGTGTGGATCAGATAAGTATCCAGCATCAGCATAACCAATTATACTTGGATTAGCATCTTTGGAATACAAAAGTCCCAAGTCTGTCGTTTCTCGTATATAACGGAATATATGTTTAATTCCGTTCCAGTGTCTCTTTGTTGGATATGTGCTAAATCTTGCCAATAAATTTACGGCAAAAGATATATCAGGCCTTGTACAATTTGTAAGATACATAAGGGCACCGATAGCACTTAGATATGGTACTTCTGGACCAAGAATATCTTCATCATCTTCACATGGACGGAATGGATCCTTTTCTATGTTTAATGATCTAACAACCATTGGAGTACTTAAAGGATTTGATTTGTCCATATTAAAACGTTTAAGGATCTTTTCTGTATAATTTGTCTGGTGAACAAATATTCCACATTCTTTTTGTTCAATTTGTAAACCCAGACAATACTTGGTTTTTCCAAGATCCTTCATTTCAAATTCTTCTTTCAAGTATGACACAACTTCTTGAATTTCCTTATTTGTTCCAATGATGTTTAAATCATCAACATATACAGCAATAATTACGCATCCGGATGTTGTTTTCTTAATGAAAACACAAGGGCATATTGAATTATTTACATATCCCTTTTTCATC
The DNA here is from genome assembly GCF_012295235.1 of Primulina huaijiensis. Classification (NCBI taxonomy): domain Eukaryota; kingdom Viridiplantae; phylum Streptophyta; class Magnoliopsida; order Lamiales; family Gesneriaceae; genus Primulina; species Primulina huaijiensis. Next base: position 19,114,798 of record NC_133311.1, on the reverse strand, counting down.
AAGTGATCACTTAGCCTATTATACCACATTCTGCCGGATTGCTTCAACCCATATAATGATCTTAGTAATTTCACAGAATAACATTCTCTGGGTTTTGAACTTTGTGCTTCAGGCATCTTAAATCCTTCAGGGATTTTCATATATATATTACTATCAAGTGATCCATATAAGTAGGCTGTAACAACATCCATAAGACGCATTTCTAAATTTTCAGATACTGCCAAGCTAATCAAATACCGAAACGTAATTGCATCCATCACAGGAGAATACGTTTCTTCATAATCAATTCCAGGCCTTTGAGAAAAACCTTGTGCAACAAGTCGAGCTTTATATCTTACTATTTCATTTTTCTCATTTCGCTTTCGAATAAAAACCCATTTGTATCCAACAGGTTTTACACCTTCAGGTGTAAGGACTATAGGTCCAAAAACATTACGTTTATTTAGCGAATCCAATTCAACCTGGATGGCATCTTTCCATTTTATCCAATCCTGCCGATTTTTACATTCACCAAAAGATTTTGGTTCATGATCTTCATTATCATTTATGATGTCGATTGCCACATTATAAGAAAATATATCATCAATTTCTTCTATATCTTTTCGGTTCCATATTTTTCCAGTATTAATATAATTGATAGAGATTTCATGATTCTCGTCAGTTTGTGGTTCTGACAAAACATTTTCATCATCATGTGTTTCTTCAGGAACATCATTCTCTATTTTGTGATCATTATGTGTTTCTTCAGGAACATCATTCTCTATTTTGTGATCATTGTGTTTCTCTATGAATTTTCTTTTTCGAGGATTTTTATCCTTGGAACCAACTGGCCTTCCACGCTTCAGGCGTTTAATGACATCATGACTATCTTCAATTTGTTTCTTCGGAATTTCAATTCGAGCAGGGGCATTTGCAGCATGTATATATGATTTAGTTACCCCTTTTGTGTCTGCAAATGCATCTGGTATTTGATTTGCTATTCTTTGCAAGTGCACAATTTGCTGTACATCTTTTTCACATTGTTTTGTTCTTGGATCCAGATGTAACAATGATGATACATACCATGTAATTTCTTTTTCGGTATGTTTCTGTTCTCCCCCTAACATTGGGAAGATTTCCTCATTAAAATGACAATCAGCAAAACGTGCTGTGAACACGTCGCCTGTCTGTGGTTCAAGATATCGAATGATCGATGGACTATCATAACCAATATAAATTCCAATCTTTCTTTGAGGTCCCATTTTCTTTCGTTGAGGTGGTGCAATAGGCACATACACCATACATCCAAAAATTCTCAGATGAGAAATGTCTGGTTCTTTACCAAATGCAAGCTGCAATGGGGAGTATTTATGATATGCACTTGGTCTGATGCGAATTAATGAAGCAGCATGTAAAATTGCATGTCCCCATATAGAAATAGGGAGCTTTGTTTTCATAATCATTGGTCTAGCAATCATTTGCAGACGTTTAATCAATGATTCAGCCAATCCATTTTGAGTATGTACATGAGCAACAGGATGCTCAACAATGATTCCCATAGACATACAATAATCATTGAAAGTCTGGGAAGTAAATTCACCAGCATTATCAAGTCTAATTTTCTTGATTGTATAATCGGGAAATTGATTCCTCAATTTTATTATTTGAGCAAGTAATCTTGCAAATGCAACATTTCGAGTTGACAATAAACATACATGTGACCATCTGCTGGAGGCATCAATCAATACCATAAAGTATCTGAATGGTCCACATGGTGGATGGATTGGTCCACAAATATCACCCTGAATACGTTCAAGAAACATTGGTGATTCAGTTTGGATTTTGGCTGGTGATGGTCTTATAATAAGTTTTCCAAGAGAACATGCTTTACATTGAAACTTATTATTCTGAAAGATCTTCTGGTCTTTCAATGGATGACCATGTGTATTTTCTATAATTCTTCGCATCATTGTTGAACCAGGATGTCCTAATCGATCATGCCAATTGGTTAATATTGAAGAATTATCAATTACCATGTTTGATTCAATGGGACGTATATGTGTATAATGCAATCCAGTAGGGAGCATTGGTAGTTTTTCAATCACATATTTCTTTCCTGATTTATATGTGGTAAGACACATATATTTCTCATTCCCTTCATTCATTGTTTGAGTATCATACCCATGGGAATATATATCATTAAAACTCAACAAATTTCTTTTCGATTGTGGTGAATATAAAGCATCATTGATCAAAAATTTTGTACCATTAGGTAACAAAAATTGTGTTTTACCACATCCTTTAATCAAGTCTACATGACCTGATATTGTATTCACCATTGTTTTTGTTGGTTTTAGTTCCAAGAAATATCTTTTATCTCGGAGGATAGTGTGCGTTGTACCACTATCAGGTATGCAAACTTCAGCTTGGTTAATAGCATTTTCCATATTTGAACTTCAAAAAAAATATGCAATGAAATAAAATTACTGACAATACATTTATAAAAATAAAATACAATACAATACATATTTAAAAATTTAACACACGATAAAATATCATCATACAGGTACATGGAAAAATAAAATTTTTTTACATATCTATTCTACCAGCAAATTAATCATTGTCTGAGAAATCAATCAGAAAATCTCCAGCATCAAAATGAGATTAATTATTCAAAGGTTCATCGTGTTCAGTAAAATTGGTCTCCTTTTCTTTTCCCTTTAATGATTCTTTATAAAGTTTACAAAGGTGCTCAGGGGCTCGACAAATACGGGACCAATGTCCTGGAGTACCACATCTGAAACAAGAACTTTCAAATCTTTTTGAGTGATTCTCATTAACACTCATATTCTCATGATGCCTTTTCGGTGGATGGTTTGGGACGCTCTTTTGAGATGAGTTATAGAAATAACTATCTCGATTATTTTCAAAACCACGGCCGCGTCCACGACCACGACCACTTCCACGTCCACGACCACGACCTCGATTTTGTCCTCGACCAAAATCTTGTCTATAACTATGATTTTGGTTTCCAGATTTACATTCATTTTTGCTTACGATATTTACTTCAGGAAATACCGTTGAACCAGTGGGTCGTGCCTGATGATTTCTCATTAACAGCTCATTATTCTTTTCCTCCACGAGAAGACAAGCGATAAGTTCAGAATATCTCGCAAATCCACGCACTCTATATTGTTGCTGTAAAGTTATATTTGATGCGTGAAATGTGGAAAATGTTTTTTCAAGCATTTCCGATTCTGTAATCTCATGCCCACAAAATTTCAGTTCCGAGATTATTCGATACATCGTCGAGTTGTAATCACTGACTTTCTTAAACTCTTGGAATCTCAACGTATTCCATTCATCCCGGGCGGTCGGAAGTATAACTTCCCTTATATGTTCGAATCTTTCTTTTAATCCCTTCCACAAAGCCATGAGATCTTTTTCAATCAGATATTCACATTTTAATCCCTCGTCGAGATGTCGACGCAAAAATATCACTGCTCTTGCCTTTTTTTGTGATGTGCATATGCCATTTTCTTTTATGGCCTCATTTAGACCTAATGACTCAAGATGCATTTCTACATCGAGAGTTCATGACATATAATTTTTTCCCGTAATATCAAGAGCAATGAATTCGAGCTTTGCCAAGTTTGACATGGTAGTACTAAAAAAAATTACGATGCATTTTATTAGTTAATGAATATTGCAATACAAAGTAATGGATAAACAACAAATACACGCATTCGTAAAAATAAATAAAATACACGAGGAGGATATTCTCCGATAAGTACAAGATTCGTGAGTTTTATAACCAAAATAATTAAAAATAACTTTGTGAAAGCCATCTTCTTTTTTCTTCAAAAATTTGATGAAGAATAATTTTAGAGAAGAATAGAAAGTTGGAGTGATTGAATATGTTTGTGAGATCATATTTATAGGGCAAAAACTAGCTGTTTTGTTACCGCTTATGACCGTTGGTATACAAGAAAATAAATGTATGTATTTGTATAATTTTATGGTAATAATATGGTGTATATAATATTAGTCATGTTTAAATAATTATGTATATCATATCACAATATTATAATGAGTTGTCATAAGATATTTTGTTTAAAAATCTTATAGACTTTTATACTTGTCGTATCCCTTACCGGGAGTGTGGGATGTCGTCTTAACATCCTCCCAGGATTTATAACAAGTTTTTGAAAAATTTATTTTATTATAACATTATATTATATATTAAGTATATACACAATAAATAAATAAACAGTAAAATAAATATTATTACTTTTGTTACCTTTTTATTCTGTTTTGGAGCTTGGAAAAATATGGAGGACTTTTAGAGCTTCGTGCTGATAACGTGTTGTGAAAAAGTAAAAATTTACGGTAAAAATTAAAAATCTCAAACTCTCAAAATTATCACACTACACACTTTATAATATTTTTCTCTCAACTCAATTGTGATTTTCTTCACAAATGAGAGATCTATTTATAGAAAATCTTTACATATAATCCAAAAATAAAATCATCTTTAACTACATCATCACACACTAATTTTCAATATTTACAACTCTTATTTTCAACATTCAAATATTTAACATACACATTTTAAATATTAATTTTCAACAGTTATTTTGTTTTCAACTTGTCTTATTCATCAATTTTGGTGTATTTTATCGTGCTTAGTTTAGTCAACACCAATTTTTTTTACTGTTTTGGCCAAAACGAAGCTGTTTAGGGAAGTTTTAAATTTAAGTGGGACTTAATCAGAAACTAAGATAACGCAGAAATATGGGGGAACAATTGATAACCAGAATAGTGAAACCATCAACTCAGCAAGGCCGAGTTTTTGTTGAGAAAACAACATTATTTATTCCTTTTCTTGGCTTAAACTTCTACGAAATTAAGAACGATATCAGCATCATGTTTCAATAAAGAACCAGAAATTAAAATGCAGATCACTATACATATAACAGATGCATGATACAACAATGCGTTTCCTTCCACTTGAATTTGTTCTTCCTTGTAGTCCTAAACCCTTTTTTGTACACGTGGTATTGGTAATGATAGGTATTCATCACCAAGAATTAGTCTAAGAATAACATTCTGTCTGTACATTTGGAAAATATCACCAGAAACTATCATCAACAGCAACAGGAGGGAGGTGATCTTCTTCCTCAACCTCCATCTCCATCTCTGGTTCACCGGATTTAAACTCATCCAATTCAACAGCTGCTAGGTTCTTTATATCGATCACTGAGAGCTCATTAAGTCGTCTCACTACCAAATCAGCGGCTCCAAGCTCATATACAGGGTGTTTGCTAGCAACGGCCACACATTTCATCCTAGCATCATGAGCTGCCTCAACGGTTTGATTCGAGTTCCCAAACACTATCACTCTCTCGGGTATGAACTGCAGGAGCTGTGCAGCATACACGAACATCTCCGGATCGGGCTTTCCTCGGTAGACATCCTCTGCAGCCACGATGACAGTAAACACCCCTTCGATCCCAATGGCTCTAATGGCTGTTTCTAGATACTTTCTTGGTCTGGTAGATACCAAAGCAATAGGAACTTTGTACTGTATCAGAACATTCACGAATTCTTGAGATCCAGAGCGAAATTGAAAAATCCCACCCTGCAAAGACTGGTAAATATCCTCTTTTCTTGATGCCATTCTTTTTACTTGGACTGGATCTCTTGACCAGCAGAGAATTTCGGATATTGCTTGCTCATTCTTCATTCCTTCTATTCTACGAAGCATGAAAGCTGGCGGTGGCGATTTTCCTTCTTCCTGAGAAAGAGCCAGCCAAGCTTGGTTCTCGAGATCTGGATTGTCCTCGATTAACACGCCTTCCCACTCAAATATAGCACCTAACCATCCACAACCAAGTCTTTCTTGCCTAAGCAAAGGATTACCTAGTGCGGGATTATCCGCCTTATTTTCCGGTGGCCAGAACCCCCGCATCTGATCCAAGCCAGTCCCTCCTATCCCGTACATAAACTCACGATGTATTTGCTCTCTCTCACGATAGGAGTATGCCTCCTTCGTCAATTCCATCGCTTGAGCCTTCAGCCACAACATCCTTGGCCGATCAAACCGAAATCTTGGAAAAGCAGCAGATAAAGAAACTTCCTTACCGAGAAATTTTGTAAACGTAAGCCGACAAAGATCAGCCGGCTTTCGCTTGTTTGAGACATTCTTGCAATAATGGTTTCCGTACACAGGTCGCAACCCCAATATGGATGTTGTCGCGATTGACTCCACCATCTTTATGTAATCAATTACCACAACAGCTCAACTTAAGAACCCAATAACGTCCCACTTCCAACAACACAACTCTTATGCTATCAATATATATATTTTCTTATTTGTACAAATTATCCCTTCATCACAAGCCCTTCAAAATAAGTAATATACAAACGTCAATCAAAATACATAGACCAAACGGTCCAAGACATAAAAACAATCTGTTGTGTGCTTAATTACTGTATAAAAGTTTTAAGAACCTTCTTCTAAGGAAAAGTAAGCAAACCAAATGACCCAATATTATTATCACGAAAAGTAAACAGTAAAGAAAAAGCAACGCAAAGATGGTAATTTTATTCACACCCAATTAAAGTAAACAAAACAATACAAAGATTAAGCAACACCGTCAAATTCAATCCCAGAAGCAGAAAATTCAAAACAAAGAAATCTTTTACACACCCGGAAAACCCAGTTGATTTCAACAAAGACGGCAAATACAAAAGCAATAGGGCAAACAAATGGGTAATATATCTACAGACACAGAAAATCGAGGACTTATGAAGGGATGTAAGAGTAACCTGGAAAGGGTGACGGGGAGAGGGTAGGAAGAGAAAGCTGCGATTTTTATTGATCCGAAGAGACGTAAAATCGTGTAACAATTTGTTTTCGTTGGTATATGTGGTTTACAGGCAACGCGGGGGACTTTGTTAATGGGGAAAGCAAACAGGGACACTGGCAAAGGTTATATTATTTGACCAAACGTGACGTGCCGATTATTTGTCGATTAATATTTTTATAAGAAAATTGGGAAATTATCGCATAAGCTCGTAGAATCTTCTTCACAGTTTCAGGAACAAATTTTTTTTTAAATATTAATATTATATATTAAACAATATTACTATAATCGATATATATTGATTAATAGAAATATCGTGTCAATGTATAACGATTACTCATTCAATTCAAATGATAAAAAGATGAGTTATATTTATGTGCTTTTTAGTTCAATATGTCCTCTCCGATATATATATATATATATATATATATATATGTTTGAAGGAATATCTAATTTTAATACAAATTTATATATATCATATGTTTTTC
>NC_133311.1:19077129-19101232 GCF_012295235.1 Primulina huaijiensis | reverse complement strand
ATATAATTGAATATATATAATATAAATATATGAATTTTCAGTATCAATTATTTCAAATATAGTGATAAAACAAGTGATTGATGTTTAAAATTCTTTGACAATAATGTGTCATCTATCTAAAACTGAAAGTATAAATCACGATTTTGTACTTTTGCACCTAAAGTTTTTTAAATTAATGCACTAAAATTGTTAATTGTTTTGTATCCAAACCTGTACAAGGAATGTTGATATTAATAAACTTGTTATAATTTTATAAGAAAAATCTTATTGTTTGATCATATCTGAAATAATTAGTACTCAAATATCATATATTAGTATAATATTTTCAATGTTTTATATTGACTTTCATCTATAAAAAAAACACATGAGTCCATAAAGTATAAATATTTTTTTGTATGGATCAGCGAGCGCACAAATATTTTTTTCGAACTGACTTTAGGGATTTAAAAACAGTTTAATTTTTTTTAAAAAAAAACATTGTATTTAAGTAAAATTCGGGATTCAAGTTTTGTTAATAAATTGGTAGATATCTGGAGGAGTTTTCCCAGTGAATTCGATCTTACTTAATTTCAATTTAATTAATATAGGTTCGCCGGGGCACCAAAACCTAGGAGATCTAGGACCTGGAAAATTAATTTTGTTACATTTACTTATATTTTTTGAATTCAAATATTATTTCATATAAAAATTAGAGTATATTTCTTATGAGACAGTCTCACAGATTTTTTTTAATTAGACAAGTCAATTATGCTCATATTTACAATAAAAAGTAATATTTTTTTATAGATAACCCAAATAAAATATTCGGCTCACATAATTGATTCATGATACCGTCTCACAAGAGTTTTTTTTGTGTAAAAATTATATTTGATTTGTTTTCAGACACGAGACATTTCGTATCATGATTTTTATGGTTGTGTGAATAGTGAATAACCCATAGATCCGCTGATTGTAACATATTCCATTTGTTTTTCCCTTCAACCGAAATGTGTCAATTTTCCCCCAAAAAAGTAATTATAGTTCGATATACACGAAAATTATAATTATGCAAATTATAATATAGTCGAAAATGCCTTGAAATTGCATCCATTGACAAGATGTGCCGTGTACAAATCAACGATCGCTCGAAGTAAGATAATATTTATTTATTTATTTTCACTACAAATTAATATAAAAATGAATTATTAAATTTGGTTCATATCTACAATAAAAAAATAATATTTTTTGAAAAAAAAATATTTTTATCTAGAACTCGTTTGAGATCTGTATCAAAAATTAAACATGCATGAGATCTGTATTTTTATAACGAATCGGGTTGAGATCTGTCTCAAAAATTAAACACGCCTGAGATGCGTTTGAATGGGAAATATATGTATTTAACTAAGGAATTTTAGATATATATTTCCCATAAATTCAAAATAATTTACCCCATTTGAACTTAATTATGATAGTTTTAAATTTATTTTATCATATCATTGACGTGAAAACTCAAATATAATCAAAAAAATATTTGAAATTCCGTAACTCGCATTTGTTGTTGTAGTTTTTTTTTTTTTAATTCATGACAATATATTTCGAAACTTTATTTCATGAAATTATTTGAAATTCACTCTTTCGAATTCCTTACATCAAATTATTTAATCCAAATAGAGCACAATGTTATCTGGTCAAAATTTCAGATCTTTGCAACAAAGCATACAGAACATGTGTATAAAGGAAATATATATTTTAGAATAATATATGTTTGTTACAAAATTGTATAAATATATATTGCATAATCAAATTAAATAATAGAAAATTAGCATTTATTTGAAGATTTTTTTAATGATGATCTGACGTTGAATTATTGACAAGATAAAGTGTGATTAATAATAATTCATCACGAAAAATATATTAAAGTTTAAATTTAATAAATGCTTTATTTATTTTTTTGTTGAAACATTTAATTCTTATCAATAATCTGAATAAACAACACTATTTATCTATAAAACTTCAACTAACACATCGTTCTAGAATGAAATTAAAAATGTTTATTGGCCTTCTAAACTCTAAGTTCGTAACATAAGATCAATGATTTATATTTATAGGACATAAAAATTAAGATTTTAAATTTGAGATAAATTCGTGAACTCATTAAATACTATATGTTTTTTTTAAAAAAATCATATCAAGCTAGTGGTGAAAGAAAATTGATGTCTTCTATCGATTATTTGATGGTAAAATTGTATTCAAACTATTGTGAAAATGTCTCACGAGTCAATTTTGTGATACATATATCCTATTTAAGTCATTTATGAAAAATATTATTTTTATGTAAAAAAATATAAACTTATTATTATAAATATGAGTAACAGTGAATTATCTCACTAATAAATAATAAACAATAAACCCACTATTAAACTATTAGTTTATGAAATTCTTATTGGAAAACTCAGGAGTTGTCGCAAAAAATGATTGGGACAGATTGTGGCCACGTCAAAATTGGCAACTTTGAGTCACACAAAGTACCAAAGTAGAGGAATTCGTATACAATTTTTTTGACATTTATGCAAAGTTTGAGAGGTAAGAGTTTGCGAAATTTTGATGTTACATTTTTGTTGTACGTTTTGAAAAAGTGTTTAAAATATGCTCTGATTGATCAGTTCGAAATTTTGATAATTTGAGGTGGAGTTCAAAATAATTTTTTTGATATAATATATTTTTAAATATTTATTCTGAAATCTTTTGTAATATCGGACATTCCAAATCAAATTTGAAATAAAAATCCTAGCTAAACTAACTCCGAGGAGAAATAGTTTAAAAAACTAGAAGTAGATCTCTTGTAATACGGTATCACGAATCTTTATCTGTGAGACATGTCAACTCTACCGATATTCGCAATAAAAAATAATACTCTTAGCATAAAAAGTAATATTTTTTCATTGATGACCCAAATAAGATATTCGACCTACGAAATTGATCCGTGAGACCGTCTCACAAGAGTTCTTGTGAAAAACTAGAGCATATTTACATGCTTTTATTTTTTATTTGTTTTTATTTATGGTTTCTACAAATTGAAATGTATTTAAATCTTTACTAAAATTTCATCCCCTATTTCAAAACATCTTTTTAATTTCATAAAAAATATCTTTGTACTTCTCTTAGTATTTTTAAATATGATATTTTATTGTTTATTAATATCAAAAAAAAATTTAAATAATTTTCATTTGATATAATAAATTATAATTTTTAAACAAATTTTTTATCAGGAAGAACTCCTGAGATTGAACTTTTCATATCCAGTTAAATTAAATTTTATTTGATTTTCATGAAACCTTTTTTTTAATAAAAATATTATTCAAGATCCACATAACATCACGGACATCTTTTCCAATTGAAATAAGGGGAAAATATTTTTCATTTTAGAATATGATAAATTCGATCAAACTCATCTTTAAATAACAAAAGAGTCCCTATCATGAGATGCCAAGAGGATGTTTGATTTAATGGAGTAGTTATTGATTATCAATGATCGAGAGCTCGATTTTTCACACAGACATTTTCTTTGACGACCCTGCTACACATGATTTACCCGATGTTGTTTACTTGATAAGCATAGTTTGCAGGCTAAAAGTTACTATCACGAATAATGTAGCAGTAACTAATAGTAAGTTGACTAAAACTTTTCTCCGATTCCACTTTTAGTGCAGTGTTGCCAGCTATATAGGGCTTGGTAGAAACTATCTATATGGACAGTAACCCAATATATGATATATTATGACTGAATGAGTTATCATGATTTATTAACTCAACACATATATCATATATTGAGTGGATATGAACACTACATATGCGGGTAATATAAACAAAACCAGTACATAGATGCTTTTTTTTAAAAAAAAAAGGGTGTTAAAGATGCTAATATTTGACCAGTAATTTAGCAATTCGAATTCAAATGTTTTGAGTCAAAGGTCTATATATAGTTGTTGGAGTTATATCGATGATATTATACAAACAATTCAATTTAGTTCTAATAACATATGCCAAATGTATGTTTTTATCTCATCTTACATAAATAAATATATAAAATGAAGATTAAATTAGAAAGGAAAAATAATTTTGGATTACAAGATATAATTTATTTTTTGAAATAATATTTTTTTAAAATTTAATTTCTTTATTAATAAGATTGTGTGAAATATTGACTTAAGGGTTTTGCCTTTCTAGATATGATATTTATGATATGTTATTATTGATTTAAAAAGAGTTTATTTATAATAAAACTCTTAATTTCCATACTATGTAGATTTCTTTTTGAAGATAAATCCTAAGAGATGATAAAACTAAAAATAAGATAAGCAAGCTAAGGAAACGGGGCTCTTCGATTATTCTGCTTTTGACTCTTTGATTATTCTGTTTTTGACTCTTCGCTTGGAAGTTTTCGTGGCTGTGTACTGGTGCACTTTAGCACGTTGTGAACTTTAGAGAAAAACTATTAAAAAGATGTTGCTATTTTGAATAGTGTTGTTTCACGTGTTGTTGTGATTGTTGAAGACATCTGCAGACAATACGCGTGCAAGTGTTGGCTGAAGATCACATTTTGTTGCTCAAGTTTTTGGCACCGTGTCTTTGCTTTCTTGATTACGTTTTAGTGGTGTTAGTTGTTTAAGAAAACAATTTGTTTATTCAAAGTGTTGAGAAAATTGATTTTCATTAAAATCACTAGTGATGGTTTTTGTAAACTGAAAAGTGTTTCTAGTGCTTGTTTTGCTCTGAGACACCGCACAAGTATAGTATTTATACTTGTGCACACTTAGTTATGAGTTATTTTAGTTTAAGCTATTTATTTGTGTTACATTATTCCGCTGCATGTTGTGTCAAGTATTACAACATTTGAAACAACATTTAAATCTCGTATATTTTTTATGATTTAATTTAAACAAAATATACCCAATACTTTACAGAATTATTTTAAAATTTATATTAAAAATAATTGTAATTTATTCATACATACGATATGTAGAATAACATTAATGAAATAACATTAATATACAACCAAAGCTTCATTTGTATAAGAAAATGATACTTGCATCTATCTTTATTTATTTGATCCGAGGTATGGCTCTGGTCGCATACCTGGTAAGAGTGGTGATCAAATGTGGACTAATGAAAAAGGGGAGAAAACAGAAATAAAAAATCAAGGCATGCATGTTTATTTATTTATTTATTTTCCCATGTAAATTATTGATGTTTACTGTTGTTAAGACCCTTTTTACCCATATATATGCTTCTTTTCTTATTCTTTGAGTTGAAAAAAAAATCAGAGTTCTGATTTTAATATGTGTAATTTTCTTTAAAAAAAATAAAAAATAGTTGATCTGGTTATTTTATAAATTTCCACAACTCCTCAAGATTCAAGATGCTTTTTTTTCCTTCATTTTAGAAATATTCACCATCAAAATTTTAAATTATGCGGGAAAAAAATGATTCGAAGTATTTTTTTTATTAGTTTTAAGTAAATGTGATTAAAGAATAATATTCTAAATAAATCCTTAATAATTAAGGTCGTTTTTTTCGGTTTTATATATGCATGGTACGTTGGAAAAAAAATCAGCAAAAATGTCTGAGCCCGGGTTCGAACCGGGGACCTCTAGTGTGTGAGACTAGCGTGATAACCAACTACACCACCCAGACGAGGATGCCCTGAAGTGTTAAAAATATTTATTTATATTATAATATATTGAGGATAAATATATTGATCTTAAATTGATAATAAATTCTTGATGCTGGGGCAGTCTCAACGTCTCATTACGGCAGCAGCAGACGGATACTTGCCTCACCTAATTATTGACGTTGCAATTTTTAAATGAATGGATGTATTTATGCTTCCACACTTGAAAACAATAAACATTCACTAGCTCCACATGGTACACAATGAACTCAAATAAGAAAAAAATCTATATTTAATAGAATAAACAAATGTTTATGTATGAAATTCAAGTAGCACATCCAGTATCAACTCCTCTATAAAATCTTCTGACACTTGAATCACAATTTGCTCGGCATCAAGCCGGACATCAAGCCACGTTCTAGAATGTGCAATGTCTTTCGAAACAATCTCGTTCAACGTTCGTCTCTCTGTCTGAGGCAGTACATAGAAGTCAGCTTCTTTCATGATCTCATCAAGCACAACTTCTTCCAATGGCAAACTCGTGATCTTTGGCTTTATGAATGTTAGCCAAGGAGGAGAGGAGAAATTCCATTGATAAATCTCTAGTAAAACTTCATTTATATGATCAAATAGAAGCTTTGGATTGAGGTTAGGATCGATAAGAGGGAACTCCAGTTCATCGAATAGTGATGCATGAATCAGTTCTTCATGTAGTGGGCTAATATCTGATAGATGATCCCAGTTCACACAAGAAGCTTGGAGCACTAAATGGACATAAACTGATATGTGGTCTTGTTCATTCTTGCATGTTTTAATGTCAAGTTTTGGATCATGGGTGGTTGGGTCGGATGAACATTCTTCAAAGTTGAGACGAAGTGGTTGTAATGATCGTTCAACTGCAAATAATGATAAAGTAAAGTCTGTATGAAACAGAATAACAATAGATAAGGTATTGTTTATGTCAAAGTTAGTTACCAGTTTGAAACACCGTGCTTGGCGGACTGTTAATGACATCTATGAAAAATGGCTCGAGTACAGAAACCGGGCTTAGATGTTCTTCTTGATATTTAGTGCTGTCGCAGATGCTCAAAGAAGTGAAGGGGATATCATCCAATGTAGATGCCAATGTCTCATTCTCCGAATGTGTGTCCTGCCAATTCAGAAACTTATGAGAATGGTATGAAGTTGCTTAGCTGGCGTACATCAATTTTCCATCAAAAGCGTCTATAAGTTGAAGCAAAAGGGTACATAAAGGAACAAAAGTGCTACATATTGATGACCATTTCTCGACTTAGAAGAGACGGACTCACTATGAAATGAGCTGCAATTTCATCGTCCTCCTGTAACTCCGTAACGTCACTTCTTTGTACTGTGCTGCTGGATTCACTTTCCACTTCTGAAGTGCTTAATTCATGTTTCTGGATGCTATCTATTTCCTCGATTTCTTGTTCTCCTGTAGACATTGCCAAACCGATACAGAGAAGATTTGTAGAATTATAAAGAAAAGGAATTAAAGGAATTATTCATACCATCATTAAAGTCCACTTCATCTGTTTCAGAAAGAATGGTACAATATTCATGATCATCCGAGGATCGGATCATAGATGAAATGTTTTTTGTTTCCAAAGTCTCAGTACCTTCATGTATCTTATAATCTTCATTACAAATAACTTCTTTATTTGGTCTCAATGGACTTGGGCAAATGCTTTGCCTCTCATTCATTATCAAGCAACTGCTTCGAGTGATACTTGGAGAGTTGCTGTAGGTGCTAAATCTCATTTGAGGAGAACCAGAACAATATAGGCTGTCTCGTTTCGGGCTTATTGGCCAGCTGAAATCATGTTCTGGAGAGGAAAGAATCTGGGCCACAGTTTTTGGGGATCTTTTACTTTTCGTGTTCTCTAATGCATTCACTTCATTCACTCTAGCGTAAAGTTGCCTTTTCGCCTCAAAAATCACATCAAATTCTTGTTTCATGGAGAGGCTAACACTTGGGAAGTCTATCTTTCTGCGCACTGTCTCCTTCATGCAAATATTATCAGGCCCTTCGATGGATCTGAGAGATGATTTCTTGCTTAGATGTCCCCTTATCTCAACATTTTTGGAAGAACTGAAAGAATTCACGGTGTCCATTCCGCGACAGATACAGTCTCCGACTCCCAAAATGGGCTTATCATAGGCAAGTTTATTTGAATTTACCTTCATTGAAAGCTGTTTGGTTCCTTTTCTGCTGCCTCCAAATGTATATTTCAACTTTCTCTTCATCTCTTTGAAAGCATTGAAAGCTGTTAGGTTCCTTTTCTGATTTGATTGCCCAGACGAGCAATGACGGGTCATATTTTCCGAGTATCTGATATTTTGAGGGGCTGGCTTCAGTATTACTACCTTATCATGATGGCGCGTGAAATGTGTTTTCATGGCGTATTGGCACTTATGATCGATCTTTTCCAATAAAGGCTTCTTCAAGTTCCTGTTTTCCGAACTAATATCATATGTGCTCTCAAATTCCGAGAATTTGGCTTCCAGCACTGGCTTAGTAAATCTTGCTGACATGGGATTTGGCTCAGGCAAGAATTCCATGAACAAATCCTTGTTTGTACTCAAAACTTCCAATGCATCGGAGAAGGGTTTGCACTCGGAGCTTGCTTCTTGTTTTCCAAAGAATCTTCTGTCGATAAACATCTGATCAACAAAGGCTTTAGCCCTTCTTTGCACATGTTTCATCTTCAAGTCTGCATCCTGAGTGCATATTACGCCTAATATTTCCTCAATCCTGAGCTTATTTAAAGATGTTGCAGCTGAAATTGAAGAAGGCCGATGAATCAAGCTTGCTGAATTGTGAGACAAAGAAGAGTTGCGAGCAGATTTTTTGCCCTTCTCTCTTGCTATGTATTGAGTTTTCGCCAGATGATGAAGAAGGTCCGACTCAGTTTTCTCATGTTGCAGCCCCTTAACGATCATTTGATTGGCATTGTGATTCTCGACGGTGATATCTTCTTCAAGGAGATTACTGAATCTTGTTTCTCTTGTATCAGCTCGGCATATTGCCAAGTCTGCTGCAAACTGATGGAAATAAAGAATAGATTAGTTCATTTTCTGGACCTCTAAGGCGCAGGCAAGGATGAAATCAGGACTTTGATTTACAGGGCGAATACAACTTTTAAAATCAGGGGTGCCAAATTTTAAAGTTTTACATAAATTAGGCTCAAAATCGTTGTCCTTTTAGTTGATTGGATCCATATATCTTGCCTTAAAATCATTCTTGATCACAAAAACACAAAATTCGGACTATCGCTCATTGAAGGTCTTAAGCTGAAACTTACTTGAATTCTCCGACATTCTTCATTAAAACTTCCAAGCCGGTCAAGCTTTCTTGGATAATCTGCCGCAGTATACACAATTTACAAACTTAAATATCTGAAATGGCATCACCTAATCTTAAACCAACGATATCCAACAGCGTAAAATTTATAATTTATCAAAATTTATATTCCACTGCGAATACATTACATGTATAATGTATTCAAAAATGCTGCGAATTTAATGTTACAGTTATACCAATAATGTGTTTATTCATCAACTCTCCATTCGAAATCTGGTCATTACAGGCTCGGACTTGGCCGGATTCAAGGACATCAAGCACTCCCCGCATACAGCTGATATTACTTTCCCGCATCATCTCCAATCGGATTCGTGATATCTTTTCGACCCAACAGATTAGTCTTTACGCTCAAATGGCGTAAAAGAAGTTCTCCATGAACCACATGATCTGCAACAAGAACAAAAAGAAAAAGAAAAAGGTCCTCAGAAAGGTTAGCAAAACCACCATCAAATACATGGAGTGTAAGATAAATGACACCCTTTTGTTTCTTAAAACATAATACATTCATATACTGTCTTAGAATGTCAAATGGCTAATAACATTGCGTTTTTCTTATCATTAAAACCATGCTATGAAAAGGATCGAACCAAGAAAATTCAATGAAGAGAAACTTCAAAAGATCTCCATAAACAAACATTCTCTACAATTCCCAAGAAAACAATGCATACATCTCAAGAAACACAGCGCCACAAAATTAGGGAGTGGGGGAGGGAAGTTAGGGGGTAGAGAATACAGGTCAATAGGAACTAACTTTGTCCTATCAACAGTTCTTGAGGGACAGTGGAGAAAAGAAAATGACGCGAAATATAAAAAAGAGTGTCATTTGTTTGTTTGCATACATGCAATTTTATTTCTTGATTTGTTATTTATTTCGACGAACAGCATTAAACTGTGACCTGTGCGATATTGACTTTGTCCATCCCATTGGCATCAAAGCTTGGCTTCTTCAGGCGACTATAAATCTTTGAACTCAAGCAAGATTCTTGAAATTTTTCTATGATTCATCTGATTTTATGGCTGAAACAAAAAAAAAAGTGCCAAATATTTAATTGCATTAACTCCAGTCTTCCCGTGAAATGAAGTCTCCTGTTGAAGACATTAAATTTACGCAACATTGGACATCATTTATCCATATGGCCTTTCCGGTATTTAAGAATCCCTATTGAAAATTTGTTCATTACTCCCAAATTTAGTGCCGAATATATGTTTACTTACCCTCGATTTTTAAATTATATATCCACACAGTCATGCTATACAAATTACTTATAATTTTTTTTTGAATGCATGTGTCTTAGTAGCACAAACATGACTTTGAGATTTTGTAAATTTTAATAGAATAGTCATTTTTTTTTATCCAAAAAATGTGGCACGACTGTACAAACACAACATTTTAAAAATCTTGCAAGGCATGTAAAAATGACTTTGACTATTCAGGATATTAATCAGGCATCATGAGTTGGTGGGTACTACAAATTTGATGCAAAACAGTGCACACAGTTAATTCTGAAGAGTTGCATTGATCCTCAGTTATTTTCTTGTCCGTGGCTGCCCAACATTGAAATCAAATAGTTATAAATCGGACTTCTTCATTAAAATTTCTTGTCTGTAGTTATCTTTTCCTAATATCTTGTAAACCGTTAGTTATATATAGAATCTGGAATCGTTGCTAGCCACGGTAACACACTTTTGGGAATAAAAATTTGTTAAGAAGGAATATATTTAGCAGCTATGATTATTTTGATTGGCCGCTATCTACTATCTCTCGATTTCGTTCACATAAATATCTTTTATATATTGTGTATACTAATTATTTGTCATATTAGTTATCTATATATAATATTCAAAATATGTTCTTATTGTGAAAATTAGAATTGAATAATTAGTAAATTAATATATTTATATTTTCATTAAATATTATATAAGATAAAAAAAATTATGGACATTGTTGATGTATAGGAGAAAAATATAACGTAGCCAAAAAAAAAATTTAAAAAAAAAATTGAACTGTGTAATATTTCTATATATATATTGTGGATATTGATTAATATGATTTTGTTCGTACTTTAATGTGATTCCTACATAAAAATAAAATCAAGATTCCACGATTAAACGGAATTATTTACATTTCCACAAATTTGATAGTGGAAACAAAGATACAAGTCAAATCCACAACTTTGTTAAAAGATGCTTCAATATGTTATATAATTTTTTTTCTATCAATTTTAGTTTTATTCTTATCATATCAACACTTTCAATAAAAATGATTAAATTTACTAAAAATTAAAAGATATATGATTTAAACTGAAATTCGAGATAAACATTACAAAAAATACGATTTTTTCAAATTTTTTAATTGTTCCAAATTTATTACGTTTGGATTCCTTACCCCTAAAGGCAAAAGAAAAAGGTTGAAGATGACCATACAGTATATATGATGGGGGTATTTTTTGTAGGTAGTGGGAAGCAATTTGTGTGTTGGCGTCATTGTTATGGGGCAAGGTAACCCCAACTTGGCTTTTTGTTTCTCCATTCATCAACGATGCCTCTCCTACGGGACCATATACCAATACATGCATTAATTAATATGTATTCATATATGAGTCGATGAAATATTAATTAATGCATGTATTGGGGTTGGGGGGGTGGGCGGGGGGGGGGGGGGGGTGGGTGTGTGTCTATATATATTCTCAATTGTGCAAATTGCAAGAACGTGCTTTTGAGATAACCTATTTACATCATTGTATGTATAAACTTATTGTTTGATAATCGGCTAACATTGCTTGGTGGTAGTGGTGCAAGGATATGGAAAATTGAATATGTACATATAGGGGTACATAGGTAATTTGTTTTAATGTATTTTTCATTGATTTGTTAACAATATGTAAGTATGTTTCGATTATCAATTTTAGACATTCTCATCAGAATCATGTCACATGTCACAATTGATTTTTAATATTTTTAAAGCTCCTGTTAAAATTTATCATTATCCCTAACCCCAAATCAGATTTAATTTCAATACTATTACAAAACCCTATATATTACCAATATAGTCAATGTCATGTGGAATCGGTATAAATAGTAGTAAGTAGTAAGTTAACTTTTATCGTCATAAGTAGTATAGTATTAGTATATCAATTATCGAGTGACTGCAAAGTTTAAATTATTTAAATTAGTCTTGTACTAAAAGTTATACAATTTGATAAAACTATATACGTGATAATATTTTCTAAAAGGAAAATTATAATTTTTGGTCTAACTGGATCATTTTTAGTTTGGTAAGTTTTCAGATTATAATTTTAATCACGTAAGTTGATATTTATTATATTAGAGTTTAGAGTGATGATGTGATCGTAAATTGTTACGAGATTTTAGATAGAGATTGTCGCGCTAATATCGGATTGTATTGTAATATTTTCCTTTTTTTAATTGCATGGTCGTTATTCGATGCAAATCAAAGTTGGCTCATTAAAATTTGTGCAGATTTATGAGGATATGAGGACCAAAATAATTTATGTTAAAAAAATATAAAACTTTTATTTTCCATTGGAAAAATTGTTGGGTGTGGATCAGTTGTAAGAAGCGATAATGTTAAAAAGTGGTCCATTTCAGGCAAATGGATAATAAAACTTCATAATTTCTTTTATCCAACGTTATTGATTGATTTTGGCTTGTCGAAGGTACAAAGACAAAAGTTTTTATGATGTGGTGACGAATGGGTGTTACTCTCTATAATATAGTAATTGTAATTAATTTGAGAATACTAATATTTTTTTTCCTGGCTTGAAAATATTTCGTTTGCAGTAAAGAATATGAAATGATCGATTTGGGGAATTTTTGTTTACGTTGAAATGCGTAATGACTAAATAAATACATAATTCAATTGTGGAATGTGGATATGGATACGGAGTTTGGAGATATTAATTTTAATTACATTGATAATGATGATATAAATGCATCTTTATTATGGATAATAATATGTATCCCTTCTCACTAAGGGAAAACTACATCTTTTTTTTGTGATAAAACAACTAATCAACATCTTTTTTTTTTATTGGGTATCGGGTGGATTGAGTCTTGAACTCGATATTTTGTTTTGAATTTAGAACTTTGGTGTCATGTAAATAGGCAACATGCAACATCCACGAGTGGATAAATCATTTATTTTGTACAATCAATCATATCTCAATTCAAGATTTCATCTTAAATTTGGACATTTTTATTATGTGATTTATGTCATCGTAATTTTATTTTGGCTTTAAGTCATCGGCCCATTTAAAAGAAATTACATGCCAATAAACTCGTGGTGTTTTTGTTTATTCGTTTTTTAGATAATAAGCGATTGATTTTTATTTTTTATTTTTTTTGAAAACGTTTTTTTAGAAACCCTTAAACAAAAGTTAAGAAACAAAAATTTCCTTCACAAATGTACTATAATTCCATTCAATTTTAATATATTTTATTTATTTCACAATTTTTATTTTTTAAATTATTTTTACAATACTTGATAATTTATCATCCGAATTATTAATATATAGGTTCGTATATTTTATAAATTATAGTAATATTTTTGTAAACATTATATCAATCTTTTAGACACTATTAAAATCTTTATATTTAATTAATATTTTTATATATTTAAAGTGAATATTTGTAACTTTATTTTTCCCATTTTAATTGCTAAACATATTGTTTGCTTTGAAATCTTGCGTGCTTGCCACGTACTCAAAATACAAATCTGAATGTAAAAATTGAAATATAACTTCTGAAATAGATGAATATAGATCCCGATTCGGATGTTAGTTTTATTATCATCGGTTTGATGCGACAAAAAATGATTGAATTTATCCACTAAGAATTGAAATAAACATTTTTCACAAGCTGGAAAGCTGAAATAGAAGCTGGAAAGTTGCTATAAACTGGAAAAAAATATGAACAATGATGCTGAAGGTTTTTCTTCTGATCCTTCTTCCTCTTGCTTTTGTTCAACTCCTCTCCACCCTTTCAAAAAAAAAAAACTCCTCTCCACGTTTCCTTCAGTTTTCCCATGTTGTAAGCCCAATACTTGGGCAATCCTTCAATTGTCTAAACATTCAGCCGTCAAGTTTCTTTTTATGGACCAAAATCATCCTCATTTTCCTTTGGTCCAAAAACAAAAAAAAAAATTTCTGTTTAGGAAAAAAAAAAAAAAAAAAAAAAAAAAATTTCTGTTTAGGAAAAAAAAAAAAAAGTAAAATAAGCCATAAAAAATTTGTTTACAGATAAACAAGAAAATAAATTATCGTCCCATAAACATAAGGAATAAATAATAAAATAAGCCATAAAAAAATTTAGATGAATCCTTGGTCGAAATTAATTAGGTCGTTTAGTTTATATGATTTTATAGTTATTTTTCCTAAACTCATAAAATTTAAACTTTGTAAAACCCAAAAACATGTCGTGTGTTGTACCATATTTAATTTTGAATCAAAGAATATTGTTCACGTGAATACCATATTTAGTTTTGAATCAAAGAATATTGTTCACGTGAATTTTGTATTTCTTTAAATTGATTTCATCGATGTCTTTAATATTTCGCCATTCTGAGAAAATACATCATTCCTCTTGTATGTCTCGAGTATACTTTTGCTGCCAACCACAATCATCTGCCAATATATTTTTTTATAAAAAAAATAAAATTACAATTTTNTATTTTTAGGATTTTAGTCATTTTTATGATATCGATGCATTACTTATTTGAATCTTATGCAATGATGATGTCTATAACATCACATCAATATTTCCGATATAAATAACAAAAATGGTCAAATTTTGAAAAAATATGATTATGACTAAAAGTTGACAATATACAATCACCTGAGTCTCTTGTAACGTTAAAATCACCACTAATTTAAATTTATACATATTCAAATATGTCGATTTATTTAATCTTTTTATTGGGATTCTTGATTGAATTCAAGGGGACCAGTATCGCTTGTGATAACAGAAGTTAGCCGGATATTTACAAGCTAGTTTCTTTTTTTTCCCCCTCAAAATTTGAATCAGGGTTATGTTTGGTTATTGATTTCAAATTAATGAACAAAATTAAATTAACTTCGTATCAAGTTATAAAAATTTTGATAATAATCACGATAAATTTGAAATTCACTCGAGGATAATTTCTTAGATTTTTCTTGCAGATCAAATTCATAAACCGAGAATCTACCATATAATTATCGCATGAAATCAAAAATTGGAACATGATTTAATTAAGTTCGTCGAGTAGTAAGTAGCTAAGGTATCAAACGGGGATAAAATTTTGGACAGTGGGGTTCTCTGGAGCCGTTGGCCATGGCAGAAAGTCACTTTCCGCAACGGCTACTTTGCAATTCCATCCCGTTTGATTACCCTATTAGATGGTAATTATTTAGTCTCTAAAAGTAGCAAACCCTACCCTAACGTTAGAGATGACCTATTACCTCTCCATAGACGCAACTGTCGCAATATTAGTGCTTAAATCATATATAAAACCAACACATTGATATTATATTAATTAATTCATACATAGAAATTAATTCTAAAAACTAATTAATTTAAATTATAATTAAGTAAATTTGTATAATTAAATCATATTTATATATAACATTATAAAAGAATAAATAATTTAATTATTTATAGACTAAATTTTTTATTTATAAAAAATATAAAAATTTATTAAAATTAATAACTACAAAAGGCAAAAAAAACAAACAAACAAAACACGTTGTCGCTACAATGTTGCTCCAAATATAGCTCTCTTCCAACAGAGAGCTGAAGTGCATTGGAGCCAAGGCAATAAATTTATACAATAAGCATGTAATTATAATTCTAAATAAAATTTCATCAAATTAATTGAAAATTATTTACTATCTCAAAATTGATATCTAAATTTTGACAATCATGGATCATGTATGGCGAATTCCTAGATAAATTCAAAGAGAACATGCATGTTTATAAATTTCTTGATTCACAAAAAAAAAAAAAAAAAGCACTCTCGGGACATAAACATGTGTTTAGAGTATAAAAATATTTTACTTATATGTGTGTTACATTCATATATCTAAAACTGAAAGTGCAAATTATGATTTTGTACTATTTGAGTATGTTGACTCCATGTATATATAAATCAATACATTTATAAAACGTTTTTGCACCTAAATTTTCTTAAATTAGTATTCAAACAAGTATAATAAGTGTTGATATTAATAAATTTTTCTATTTTTATGCTTAAAATCTTATTTTTTTATATCTGATATGAAACATCCGGTACTCATATATCATATAAAATAATATATTTTAATTTTTTTGTACAGTGAAAAAACATGTGAGTCGAAAGAGTGGAAAAAAACATTATTATAGATTAGAAAGTATAAAAACATATTCTCTCTGACATGCCACGACCTTTGAAAACCATTTTTTGAACATTTTTAGACATTAGGCAACCTTTTCAAAACATGCTCATTTATAATATATATTTACTATTTTATAATATTTGAGTACATCATAGTAATCATTTTGGCGTATTCACGTGACATCAAAATATATTTTCATTTTTACTTCTCCACAATTTATTATATAACTTTGATGATGTATGTTTATTAGTAATCTTCATATATTTATCAATTTTATTTTTATTTTTTTCATAACCTCTCTCTATTTTATCCCAAAACTCACACGTTTTTTTTTCTGTTGATTTTTTTTATTCAAATAATTAAATTGTGTGAGCATGACATAACCATGTGCGATGATTGCAATTATATTTATTAAGCTGTACCAATATTCAAATTACGTCGAAATAAAATTATTATTATACCCTCGTCAAAACAAAAAATTCACAACTATAATATTATCTTTATTTTATAATATTTTGATTAAAACCCAAATGAAATTTTTTTAAAAAAATAAGGGCACTGTATTACGAGCATCTCATTTACTCCAAATTATACAAATATTCATGTTATGAGTGGTCATGCGATATTAAATCATCCAAACCAGCTTACCAAAATTAATTAATTACTAAATTAACTTACAAATAGTTTATGACACTCTGTTGCAGATAACAACAAAACATTTTTCAGAATCAGTCAGTCAGATTTCACGATCGTCCCTCTTCTCCCAAGAATTCTAACCCCACTAATCCTTCTTTTAACAAATAGTTAATTTAATAAACTAAAAGATTAGCTTAAATAATTGTGTCAGCACAAGTAACAAAATTTATGGAAAGATAAAGCACGACCCTTTACTTAATTCCAAGTAATGAATGATTTTCAGCTATAAAAGAAACATTGCGGATATTATTTAGCCACTCCACCACCACCTTGCTTCGGTATTATTTCAGAAAGTGAGCAATTTTAGCTTTGTGTTCTTGAATCAATGGCAGAGGGCAAGGAGGAAGATGTTAAGCTTGGAGCTAACAGATACACAGAGAGGCAGCCATTGGGCACGGCCGCTCAGTCGGACAAAGATTACAAGGAGCCACCTCCAGCCCCTTTGTTTGAGCCGGGGGAACTGAAATCTTGGTCTTTTTACAGGGCAGGAATTGCGGAGTTCGTGGCCACTTTCTTGTTTTTGTACATCACAATCTTGACTGTTATGGGGGTCAATAGAGCACCGAACAAATGCGCATCTGTTGGTATTCAGGGCATCGCTTGGGCCTTTGGTGGCATGATCTTTGCCCTTGTTTACTGCACTGCTGGTATTTCAGGTCGGTTTTGTGCTCTTTCCGTTTACTTTCTGGGTTTACTCATTTTGGCTTAGATCCCAGTCTAATGGTTGAATGTCGGCATTTTTATGTGAAGTGTTAAATATTTACTGCATTCTTATATCTGTGAGTGTGATTTTGGGATCTTTCTTGTTATGTGATTCTGGATCTTGGTTCATAGGCTGCTAGTAGACCTATCTGCACCATTAGTGAAATAAAGGTGGAATAGTGATAATGTTATCAACAATTCTTGCCTAAAAACTTTTCACCTCTACTTAAACCATATAATTTAAGATTATAACCAGTAAATCTTCAATATTATTTGAATTAAGGAGTTAATTATTGGTATCTTTGTGTTGAAACAGGAGGGCACATCAATCCAGCTGTGACCTTTGGCTTGTTCCTGGCAAGGAAGCTTTCCTTGACCAGAGCTCTGTTCTACATTGTGATGCAGTGCCTTGGTGCCATCTGTGGTGCTGGTGTGGTGAAGGGTTTCATGGTGGGACCTTATGAAAGACTGAAAGGTGGGGCAAATATGGTGAGCCATGGCTACACTAAAGGTGATGGGCTTGGTGCTGAGATTATCGGAACTTTTGTTCTTGTGTACACTGTGTTCTCTGCTACTGATGCAAAGAGAAATGCTAGAGACTCGCATGTCCCTGTATGTCATCCTTTCCTTTTCTAATTTGTTTTATCTACCCTGTTTTACTGGATGATTTTTCTGAAACTCCCCTTGCCACTCGATTCAGTTCGTGTAATATGGTAGATTCTAGAACATACATACATGCTAGACTTAAAAAAATGAAAATTTTAGTGTGCTTGGTTGAGGGCTGCACAGTTTTCATGCGCACCATTTTAATTTTTTCGTAAATATTGATTAATCATGTCGTGTTCCTGTATTATTACAACACTCAAATCACTCATTGAGCCTCTAAATCGAAGAAGCTACTGATTGTAACTGTTACGTTCAGTAATGAGCACAAAGATTTGTCATAATCTATGCGGGTTGTGTCTTTTAACAGTTCAATATATGTCGAGTTGAAGCTAATATATGATCACTTCTGTTATAGCTTTTGGCTCCGCTTCCTATTGGATTTGCTGTATTCCTTGTTCATCTGGCCACCATCCCCATCACTGGAACCGGCATTAACCCTGCTAGGAGCCTCGGAGCTGCCATCATCTACAACAAAGCCCAGGCATGGGACGACCACGTAAGAATATTGTCTCATCTTTTGTGTGAATCAATTCGAAATATACTGACTCTGTGTCATTGTTCATTTGTCGATATTTTTTTGACGGAGTTGTTTATGATTGATTCTTGTTTCTCAGTGGATCTACTGGGTTGGTCCCTTCATTGGAGCTGCTCTCGCTGCGGTTTACCACCAAATCGTGATCAGAGCCATTCCATTCAAAAGCAGCAGGGCTTGCTAAATTCAGAGGCCAAGATTGTGTTGTGCTAATTATGGTGGTTTATGTAATTTGTGTAGTCTGATTCTCTCTCATTTGCCTTTTGTGTGTGTAAATTGCTACTTGTGATTATGGGGTTTTGCTGCAAACTATATCTTGAATAAACAGTATTTAATTAAAATGGGAATATTGTATTACATAGTAGTTATTAGAATTTTAAAAAAAAAAACCCATGTCATGTTAGTGTACCATGAAGGAATAAATTACAACATAAAGTCCAATTAAATTTATTATAAGTAGATGCATTAATATGTAAGAGATTAGATGAATTAATATGTAAGAGATTAAATAATTCAGGTCCTAGAAAGCTACCCTATTTGTCCCTACCTAATTTTTTTGAAATACGATTATTCTGATTTAGTAAATATTAAAATGGCTACAACAACATGATCTAAAGAATAAATAGCTATTGCCACAATCCATGCAGAGAACTCTTTATGTAGGATATGAATTTTTAACTTTGAAAAACATCAAAGATTATTCGTAACTTTTTTCCCCCCAAATTATTTAAGGTTTTCCACTTTGAAATTGCATGTGCATGTGATTTTCTTTTATTAATTAACCACCCAATTGTGTTGGTACTCGTATTTTGAGAATAATATGACGCATTGAAATTTCCATTTTGACTACTTAAAAGATGTATATCGCGCTTCTTATCTATGTGGTGTTTGACTACTTTTTTGTGAAATGCGAGCTTGAAGAAAGGCTAACAATGGATATAATAATAGAAGCAAATATCAAAAAACAAAAGTTTCATCAGATCGCAACGAATAAGCAGACGTTTTATTC
The DNA here is from genome assembly GCF_012295235.1 of Primulina huaijiensis. Classification (NCBI taxonomy): domain Eukaryota; kingdom Viridiplantae; phylum Streptophyta; class Magnoliopsida; order Lamiales; family Gesneriaceae; genus Primulina; species Primulina huaijiensis. The sequence continues at coordinate 19,081,228 of NC_133311.1, read as the reverse complement.
CCAATACAAAGCCCGTATGTGTTGTTCCAACATATACTCTGTTATCGAGTTTACGACAAATATCCGATGATTATATATAGAAACTTGACAAATAGATCTCATCCTTAAAATGTATGGTATTGGAGGAGCAAAGATTTTGAAACAATACAAGTCGGTATCTTTTTGGGAAGGAAAAACCTATATGCAATGATATTTTGCTTTATGTTGGGAGGTAACTTAAATTATTGACGATTGGTTTTTAAGGCATCATATTCACAAATTAATCATCCCGATTGCTTTAATTAGTCGTTATGAGAAGTACCATTAGTGAGAGGCTCCTCCATTGCGCAACAATCTTTGCTGACTTTGCCGAGTACAGGAGCCAAGTCTCTAGGATACACATTCACCTTCAAGCCATCCTTCAGGAACAATGTCAAGGACATCTTTTGGTCCACCTTGTGCGCCGGTGCCACCTTGAGCCGGTGGCGGAGTAGCACGGCCGCCGCGATCGACTTCATTTGCAAATAAGCCAAATCTTTGCCTAGACAAATCCTTGGTCCGGCATTAAACGCAACAAATTGAAATTGATCTTTGGGTTGGAATTTCTTGTCATCCCCGGACAACCATCTTTCTGGCTTGAATTCGATGCAATCGTCGCCCCAAATGAACTTCATTCGGCCTGTCGAATAGATGGAGTATGTAATACTCGAACCAGCAGGGACGAACGTTCCATCCGGCAATATGTCATCTGCTACGACGTGCTTAGAGTCTTCGGGCACTGAAGGGTACAACCTAAGTGTCTCGGCTAACGCTGCCTTGAGGTATATCAATCGATCAACTTCTTCAAACACTAGGGGATCTTCAACCCATTTCAAAATATCACTACCACGAGTTTCCATTAATATGGAGCTTAGTTCAATCAAGATTTTCTCTTCCACTCGTGGGTTCAGGGTCACCAACCAGAAGAACCAGCTAAGCGCCACCGATGACGTGTCGCGCCCAGCTAGGATGAAATTGAGTGCCACATGTCGTAGGAATTCATCGGTGTACGACTCCTTTTTCTTGATGAACCTTGATAGTAAGTCGTCATGCGGAGACTCACCACTTGGTTGACTCATCAACTCGAGTTTACGAGTATTGATGACTTGGGTCAAGTAATTGTCCACGTGTCCTAAACATCGGCTAAGGCTGGCTTCCATTCCAAGCCGGAGCCATTTTTTCAATTTCCAAATGAACTCGGGCAAAATAAACCGTTGCAAAGTGGCTTCGGTGGCTCGATCGAAAGCCGACGCGAATCTATTCTCCGGTAGGCCCGGAGACAAGGTCTGCGGGTCCTTACCAAAAGTCAGACCACATATGTTGTCAAAAGTGAGCCGTAACAAGAGGTCTTGGAGATCGACCGATTGGCCCGCACGCTGAGCCGCCTCGAGAATGGGGCAGAACCTATTCTTGATCGCTCGGCTCACCCATCGAGCCATGGCTTGCCTAAGTGTCCGGGTGGTGAACTCCAGTGCCGCAGTCTTACGTTGGAAGAGCCACGTGTCACCATCAGAATTGAAGATGCCTTGCCCAAGTAAATCATGGAAAACAGCTTGCCACGTGGGCCCCTTTGGATAATTATCAAACCTAGCTTTCAAAATGTGCTCTAAATTCTTCGGGTCGCACGTGACCGTCACGAGGCCTTGTTTCCGGCCCAAAATTGGAATTGCACATATACAAGTCTGATATGTCCCTCCGCAGGCCCGAAGATTTTCGGCGATCCATTCATGCATTCTGCTGCTGTTCTGGATTAAGCCCGGAAGACTACCCAAAACGGGCCACATTCTCGGGCCCTTTAAAGTCCTCGTGATTGATCTGAACCACGCAAAATATGCTGCTACAAATGCTGAAACTATCACAACCATTGATGCATCCATCTTAACCCGGCCCAATTCACGAAACTTGGAGAAAACCTCCCTCCGAGCGTCTCTGAACTTCAGAAAGCTTCAATCTTGAGTATTACCAAAGAAAATGAAATCCCAAATGGAAAAATGTGATAAGAAAAGTATATGTTACGTAAATCATCAAGGATAAAAATCTCAAAAAAAAAAATTGGCTGAAAAAGAGAAGGTAATACTCATTCGACAGTGTGATGAAAAACAGGGAAGTAAAAAAGATATAGGGCGAGAGATCTGCGAGTGCCAGAGATGGAAGAAATAAAGTGATTTATAGCAAATAAAAGAGTTGCAATAAATACGGGGAGTCGACTGCTTTTGAAACTCAGCATATGCCTACACAGATATATACATATATCTCGACAATAAATGCTACAATAAGAGGTTGTGCTTGAATGAGCCAGCATTACACATAATTTAACCGCTCACAAACAAATAATCCCACCTCCAAAATTTGCTCTGAAATGTGTAAATGTAATATAAATTGAGAAGATTACATGAAATGGATTTCTTGGAAGATAAATACAGATATATATGAGGTCATCCCATTATCCACCGCTAATTTTATACATGACTTTAATTTCGACTTTAACTGCATCATTCAACAATTTTTTGAAATCCTCTTCTTTTTTTAGGCGTTCTTTTGGTTTCTAGTTGACTTGTGATGAGGATGCTCACCGAATTTGGCAGGAATGGAGCTCCTTCTTAAATTCTTGCATTAAATGGTGGAAGCAAAGTTAATGAAATTAGTTGAGAAAGCATGTGCACATGCATACATGCATGCAGCACTAATGTATATATCATGGATGCATGGTACATATAAATGAGATGAGGAGAGTAACCATTTGTAAGGGTATGAAAAATTTTGGTTAAACTGAATTAATCAATCGAACTGAATTAATTCGAAAATTCGATTCGGTTAATTCGGAAGTTTGGTTTTGAAATTTTGAACAATCGGTTAATTCAATTATTTTGGTTCGATTTCAGATTTAATTTGAAAAATTCGATTAACCCAAACTAACCAATTTAGTATATATATTAATTTAAATTGTATATGGGCATTAAAAATATATTAGAAGGAAGTTCATTCATCCAATGATTTTACATTCAATATTTTTATTTGTTATTGATATTTTTTGTTCAATATTTCTTGTTATTTATGAGCTCTCTGTTGTTTTTTTTTTGTGTGTTAAAATTCGTATTTTTTTTAAAAAAATATTGATTATTTCGGTCAATAACCGAAAAAACCGATTTGAAAATCGGTTCGGTCAATTCGGTTTCTATGAATATTTCGATCGGTTCGGTTATTAAAAAAAAAAAATCGGTTAAATCGGTTCTAGGTCTATTTGGTTCGATCGGTAACCGAATAGACCGATTGCACACCCCTAACAATTGGTTCTGTTTTAAAGCGTTTGACTCAAATTTTACAATAATTTTGAGTTAAATTATATATGTGTTATATATAATAGTCTTTTAATTCATCATTTCATTCTTTATCATTTTATCTCACGATCGAAAACGTCAAGTGTATTTATTTATTTTTAAATAAGAAACTGTGCATCTGATTTAAATGTTTTAGATGAAGTGATATCATTGTATATAAATATAAATGTTGTGCTCCATGTATATTCATGACATGGATGGGGATATTAGGTACTTTGATGGTATTTAAATATAACTACATTATTATTAATTGGTTTAACCCATTATTATATTACTCATTTACATCAAAGTCTCATCTTGCAAAAATATAATACCATAATATTGCCTAGAGTTAACTGCAGTCATGGTCCTTGTTAATTTTGTTTAACTAATAATAATAATAATAATAATAATAATAATAATAATAATAATAATAATAGATATATTGCTAACATTATATTTATAATATAGTTAATAGTAGTATAAAACAAACTGGGTTGATGGTTTTTCGACACAACCAATAACAACTTCCCAACAATATCACCACATTAAATAAGGATAAAATGATTTTTTCCAAACATTTTCTTAATTTGTGGGAAAAGACATATATACCTAAATGAGTTCGTGGGATGGATGAAGTATTTTGATTAGTAATTTCTCGCATTATTGAATTTGGGTGCTAGGGTAACAGTTTGGCTAATGTGGTGTGTGTGTGTGTGTGTGTGTGTATATATATATATATATGTCTATCTCGTATGCCGACA
>NC_133311.1:18947840-19076942 GCF_012295235.1 Primulina huaijiensis | reverse complement strand
ATTGGATATGGACCCGGTCGAAGTCGAGGTCGAGATCGAAATCAAGTGTATATAATAAATTTTTAAATAATTACATTTACATAAAAAAAATAATAATGATTTTAACTCTAGCTCTAACCAGAGTAAAACATGCTGAAGCTTCCTCTTGAAACATGTACATGCATTGCGTACATGTCAAAGTTAATATACTTTATGAACCGTGTGTCCGGCCACTAGTGGTTTAGAATAAGTGATGCAATGGTTAGATTTTTTTGTTGGTGAAAAAATTTGTTATAATTAAATCTCGAATTCGATATATTGTGGTTCTATAATCGTTAGCAACACAGTAATTGGATTTTATTAGCCTGTCAACATTTATTTGGGCCTACCATGGGCCAGCTCAAATTTCTGAGATTTTTAGATAATTCAACTGAAAAGGGCCCCATAATGAATGTTTCTTGATCTGTTTTGAGTCTTTTCTTAATAAAAAAAAACCAAATAATCCCTTTTCTCATTGTCTTTAAAGTACACCAGCAAATCGACCATAGATTGGAATGGGTATAATTCCAGGCTCGGTTTGCTCTGAATGATGTCATCAAATTATACATTCGAATTCGAGCCACTGATCGATTTTAATGCACATTATAGTTTAAAACAATAACCATGAAGGTGGATAAAAATACAAAAAAAAATTAACACTCACAATTCACAAGCTAACACCATAGCCAGGTAATATACACTAAACAAATAATGTGCATGTTGGTCCGAGAAAATATTGATAGGAGGAATCAAACTCCGATCATCGGTCAAAAATTCACATACTTCATCAAGTCGGATACTCATTTAACGACGCATGATATTTGCTTATTTGATGTTATTTGTATGCATATGCAATGATAAAATATTTTTTCCTGACTTGTTTAAAAAAAAACAGAGGCATCATGAAACATTGAACATGCCTGTGCATAATCATCTTTACAGGGTAACCTTTGTCTAATGAACTTGCCACACATAAAATAAGCAAAACGACAACAAAAACAATCCCACATATTCAAGAAAGCTATACAATTCTATTATAAGATCGTTAAAATAAAATCAGACCATTCAGATTCTTTACAGCATCCATTTGATATTCACTGCGATGAAAGATTTAGCACAGTATATCAAAAGATGTAGAAATGAAACTCAGGGACCTCTAACCGAATTCCAAACTTCCACGCACTGTTGATCCTTCCTTGTAACAAACATCTTGTTCCCTCCGAAACTCAAATTCGTTATCCGGCTATCTCCCATATCCTTTGCTCTTCCCATCATGTTTTTCCTAAACATTCTCTCTGACAAACCAATGTCCAGTTTCGCCAACGATCCGATCAAAACTTCTGACCATATCTCAAGATTTCCTCCTTTACTACAAAACACCTGATTCCCATGGCTTTCGATTCTACATCCGAACCCTTCTTTCTTCCCGTTCACGATCTTTCTTCCATCACCAAGACAAACCCAAGGTATGTCTGCATCCATGTATCTCAAATCAGCGAAGAACACTTCCCCTGTGCTCACACCCACCTTAAACATTGCTAAATGTGAATCCGAGACCGTCACATCAGAAAAGCAATCAACTTTTTCTTTAAGTTCCCAAGCTACATTGCCACTTCTAATGTCCCAAAACTTAATATTTCCCGATACTCCAGATGGTCCGCTGTGAGAACCGGATGCCATCAACAAATTATGAGTCGAGACCCATTGCAATTTTGTTGCTGGGATTGCAGAATCAAGATCAGCACCGAAAATTTCATAGTGGCCAACCTTAGTCACAGGGCTTAAACTATTGTTAAGATCATATATCATTATGCAATTCGAATTTCTCCTACTTGACTCAAAGCTAGTGAACAAGTGTTCTTGTGATGCCCCAATGGCCTGAACTGTGGAACCAGACCTAGTGACATTCTCCCAATTCAAGGTCTCTTTGACGAAACCCTTGTCAAGATCGACGATCTGTAGCCCTGAAAAGTCGGTGGCACCTGCAGCCGCTACTACAGGGGACAATGCTAGTAATGAATCAATAGCTGTGAGTTGGGTCAAAATAGTGGATTTCCTATTCAATGACCAATCAAAAGACGTGACTTTACTTCCGTGAGCGACATGGAGTGATCCATAAGGTGTGGTGGAAATAGAAGAGGGCGAGTCTCGACCATTCAAAGGCAAAACCGATGATTTTTCGAGATTAAAGGCATCAAATTGAGAAGGGTTTGATTGAGAATTGATGAGAAGATTTTCGACACCATAAAACTGGGACTCAAAAATCAGGTCTTGAATATCAAAGGCTTTGGCTTTTGAGGGAAGATTTCCAGTCCTGAGGAGGGAAAGCAATATGGAAAAACGTTCAGGGTCTCTGTCAATAAAGGGGATAACATGACCAGAATCAGAAATCTTGGAGAACAATGATTTGGAACCAGCAAGAGAAAGAGTCTGTTTGGTGGTTTGAAAAAGCTGGCCACCCACATCGATCGTAACTATGTTTGAATTTGAATCCAGATGAAACCCATTTGAAATTGGCTTCGATCCTGAAAAAGGTGGCATCTTTCTTTTTCCCTATAAATAAATAATTTAAAAAAAAAAACCAATCGCAACACCCAGGAGTTCAAACGAACCAAAAACCGAGACCTTATTATTCCGATTCTGGCAGTCTGCTAACAATCAATGCCGTTAACTGGATGGCAAAACAAGAATCGATTTCAAACGTCCAAGAACCTAGAAAGAAAGGCTTCAACTTTGCGCAACAAGGGAAGAATCTTGAAAGCCTTTTGCCAATACTCCACGGTCTGTGAAATGTGTAATTGATTCAAGATGGAAGAGTTAAGAGTTTATTAAGGGTGAACCCGCGAGAAACAGTAGAGCAGACGAAAGAGAAAAACAACGCAGGCGTACAGAGAGCGAACGGTTTGGTTTGAATGATGGAAGCATGGGACAGACGGGTGTGGTGGAAAAAATAGCGGAGGCGGATTTCTAGAAGGTCAGCANAAAAAAAAAAAAAAAAAAAAAAAAAAAAAAAAAAAAAAAAGGAAAATTAATGACATTATGATCGTCTTTTGGACAGCATGGGATCATCACTGTTGTCATTAGACCAGATTCTGTATTCAGTGCCCGATGGCAGCCCACCCAAAATTTAGGTCCACCTAATCTTTTAATTTTTTCAACTTATATTTTACAATTAATAATATATACAACCTTATATGAGTTAGATAATTGGGGTAATATATATTATATTAAAACTTGAGTAATTATAAAAATAAAATAGTAATTTCGTGTAATTTTTAGAAGTCTAAAATACTCTTCTTCCTTTTATAGCCCACTATTTCTTTTTCATGAAACATTCAACATCTAAAAAAATATATACACAAATATTAATAAAAATATAAATTTTATTCAAAATTTTAACAAGAATACTTATATAAAAAAATATATATATACGTGGCTAATGTGTATATATATTAAACTTGAGAGCAATTTATTACTTTTGGTGTCAAATTTTTTTCAATGTCGTCAAATTGACCTTCATTTGATTTAACATTCGTTATTCAAGATAAAAATATATATGTTATCATAAGTTTATCAACACACTGTAATTATAAAAAAAACTAAATTGAATAAAAATAATATATATAATGTTTTATTATTATTTATTTTAAAACTTTTCAAAAATAAAATTGTATACTCAATCATATTGATATTTATTTAGTTTAAGTTTAATGTCCTATAAAAACTATTGTGGTGTCATAGCCCGACACTTTATTTACTTCCAAAATACATCATCCTTTATTTAAATATAACTTCTCATGTCCACACATTTTCAACAAAAATTTCCAAACGAGAAATTGAGAATACACATTGTCTGATTATTGGAGGAAAATAATTCAATATCTTTTTTAATTATTTTATAATCATTTTAAGGATAATATAATGGTCAAAAGCTTGGGACACAAGTTTAGTCTTTGGAAGTTTTCATCAATTTATATTTTTCGAAAATATATTTCTCAATTTATATGCCACAAGTCAATTTATAAGTAAAAAAACCAATGGTTATCAGAATATATATAACTTTTAAATAGGAATCAAACACAACCTTGCGCTTTTGGTTTATTCACTCCTTATGTTCCAGTTCCTTCTGCCAAAGATAATAGTCAAGCTTATCGCGTCACAACAATTGAAGGAAGCTTCTTCCGAAGCCCCAATAATAATAATAAGCAAAAATTTATGTGAGACGATCTCACGGGTCACATTTTGTGAGACAGATCTCTTATTTGGGTCATCTATGAAAAATATTAATTTTTATGTTAAGAGTATTACTTTTTATCGTAAATATCGACAGGATTGACTCGTCTAATAAGAGACCTACTCTAATAATAATAGCAAAAGAAAAGCCTACAGGATTTGACTGTAGATTACAAATAACAAACCGATTGATATTTAACATTTAAAAATTAATTTATTAATTTATAGCGATTATAATCACGTGCGTTGACCAGCTTCATTTCAACTAGAATCAGACTTTGAATGCGGTTTGAATGTCCGTCTGAATTTTTATTTAAATTTAAATTTTTTGGAATAAGAATGTCCATTTGATTTAGTTTTCCTTCGATGCCCATCAAGTTACGAACGAATGAGAATCTTCTTGTTCAAATATTTTTTTTTTCCGGAGAGATAATTCAAGTTGCATTTCACCTCTCCAACTATTTCATTTGAATATATGTATTTCAAATTATTCTCCATGAATCCAAATATCAATTTAAGACATATTTACGGTATTCAGGACCAAAAATTCTCAAAATATACTCATTTATGTGAATATCGATAAAATGACATATATGACAAAAACTTGTGTGAGACGGTCTCAAGGGTCGTATTTGTGAGACATATCTCTTATTTGGGTCATCCATAAAAAAGTATTACTTTTTATGCTAAGAGTATTACTTTTTATTGTGAATATGGGTAGGGTTGACCCGTCTCACAGATTAAGATCCGTGAGACGGTCTCACATGAGACCCACTCGACATATATTTATTGAATATACAATTTCATCACATAGGTGACCATCTAACGTGTGCATCATAACAAAATAATATATATTCTTCCATGGTCATCTATATGCTTGAATTCCAACAAATATACATTAATAGAATTATTTTAAATAAGATGAAAAGAGGCACACAAAAAAAAAGATTATACTGAGCCATCTGAAATCATAGTGATTTGATTTATTTGTGATGGTAAAAAATGTGTACGAAAAAAAAAAACCAAACATCGACCGAAATATCTTCTGAAGAAATCAAAATTAGTCGTCTTTAGTTTCCTTCCACATATTATCAGATATGCATGTACGGATATGCTTGAACCACACAATTTTTTTTATAGAGTAAAAATAGTTGGGAAAAAAAATTAAAAAGGAAGAGAATAATTACCATTTCCATAATTTTGTGACAAACTTAGTATAAAGACAAATAACATCGAACGGTTAGTTTAATATTACTCTTCATATTTAATTTTATATACTTTATAATTTTATCAATATCCCAAAAATAATTTATTTAACAAGTAAAAAGAATCGATTATGTTCAGAATGGATGACTCTAATAATTTATTTAAGAAGTAAAAAAGCTTTAGAACTAAACCAAATAATTAATTTTTGGTGTTTTTCACCATTCTTGCTACTCAAGACTTCAACTACAAATAGAGTGTAAATTCAACTTTTGTTATTTACAAGCCAATGAGAAATGCTAAAATAAATAAATAGTAATACAGCCATATCTTTGAAAATGGTATAACATTTCTCCGGATTTACGCAGAGAACTTATTCAAAATCTGTACTACAACTCTACAGTAAACTCTGCTTACAAGAAACTCAAAATATCTATTGTGAAGTATGATTTTGAACGTTTGCAAGGAGCCTGGTAAGTTTGCTAAGCGTCTCACGAGCAGATATGGTATCCGGTTGATTTTCACCCCATATAGAAGTCCTTATAAAAACAGCCTTCCGTATCAAATCGTCTCCTGCATCAAACTGTCCCCCTCTCACCATTAACTTGGCTCTAACTTCAAGCACAGTCGCCCTAGCCAATGCGAGTTCTTGCCAAATACAAGGATTCAACTGAGCGTTTGTCTGAACGGGTTTCCAGCAAAATGACTTATCCAACCAGTTTTCAACAGGGGTAACTAATTCTTGATCTGCCGCTTCTAATTCATCTGTACATAGGCGAAGTAGTTCGAGTGCAGCACTGCAACGAGAGAAGGTGATGAATGTTCGTATTGCAAGTGGTAAGATCACTTCTTTTACGACCAACAAAAGTTTAGATATTTTGAGCTCAACGACTATAGGGTCCTTTCCAAATCCGAGGAGCAAGAAACACGCTGCCCATATGTGATCAGAGTGGCTGGATATGATCCCGCGACTAGTGACAGCTTGCACCATGGCATGTGCAACTCCGGTGATTCCTCTCTTTCGAACATAAAGTTTTACGAGCCCATTGAATTGAATGAGACCTTCATTTGAACACCCTCTAGCCATGTTAAATCTTAATAGTAACGATGATGCTTCTGCTTCTGATCTACGGGCATATGATGATGTGAAACCACAGGTTAAAGAGCATACTATCTTTTTCAAGAACTGTCGGTTTTGGTGTTTTTCGGGTATTTTCTGAGCAGCCAAAGCTACCATGGGAACTGGTATGGGTGCCGGAGCAAACCAACCACTGGCTAGAGCCATTCTTGTCGTCAAACTCCTTGATCCATCTGCATGGTCGAATATGGAAAAACATACTTCAAAGAGCTGCAAAAGGAAATTGTTCCCCCTTAATGAATGTTTTTCACGGCCCCACGCGGCATCCCTTAGAGGCATTCGATTAATGGTAACCAAAAGGCGACTCGGAGTAATAGGAAGCTCGGAAAGAATTGCTCCGACTATAGCAAGACCTAGAGTCAACCTTCCGAGTTTTTCCTCAATAGCCCGTAATGCATCTGTTTCCGTCATTGATAGATCTTTGATGCTTCCAAGCATTAAGGACATTGCCTCGACGCCGGATAGGTAAGAAAGTTTTAGAGGCTCCAGATTCATTACACTGGATAAGCATGTGGATATGATGACATGTGTTTCACCACCAAAACGAGGTAGCAAGTCCATTACCAGTTTGTGATCCCACCAGTCCTTTTCACTTTCCAAATCGTCGATTATCACTAAAAAGGGAATGTTTCGCATTAGCACCTTTCGAACTCTGGCTATCGCTGCTTCCTCTTGCTCTTCAAAGCTTTTAATCCGGCTTTTCTCCTTGCAGCTCTCCACCCCTAAGTCGATTTCCAAGAATGACCATAAGTTCAAGTAATTTTGTCGAATGTGTCTGCATTCTCCACCAATCCACAGGACCATTTTATATCTTTGATGGTAACGGTAAGCGAACTCTATAAGCAACTCTGTCTTCCCGATACCTGGGTCTCCTGATAAACAAGCGATTCCTTTTCCGTACACAACTTTCATCGGTCTCCTTCTCCTACCGGGCTTCCCACTACTCTTAGACTTTAGTGTAGGCTGTGTTTGAGAAAATTCGGTGTTCTGCATCTCGATTTCCTTTTCTGATTCCTTCCATGCTATTGGTTCTTTCCCTTTCCTCTTGGCACACTCGCTTTGACATTTGGCATCCATAGAATTCGTCCTTCCCCAGCCAATTGTCAAGTTTTTTATCATTGGTCTGGCCTTGAGATTAAAATAGGCTTTCTCAGAATCACCACTAACATCACCAAAAAGGATGAATTCAAGCTCAGATAACTCTCTTTTCCGACCAACGAAATTCTCATTTCGAAGGTAAGGAAACTCTTCTTTATCTGCCTTCTCTCTCCACTTGGTTATTCTATCAACAGCACTTCGCCTTCCCAACCTCAATGCCAAAAGGGTCACGGCTCGTAATATGCAATCCCTCCATTTACCCTCGTAAGCCTCAAGTTTCCACTCATCAGCACGAGAAAGGGGACCAACAGCGTCTTTCCACTCCTTCTCAAGTCCTCCATAGAGTAGCCATAGCTCACCGCCATATTTTTCCCAGAGATCACCTCTTCTCTCGATTATATCCCTCACAAGGCAATCATTTGGACTCAAATCAAAGTACACGGGAACCAATTTCTTCTTGCTCGAGAAGAACCTCAACTCTTCAATTGTATGAGGATTTTTGAATGACTTTCTGGTCAAGATGACAACTCCAAATGTGCTAGCATCCATTGCTTTCTCAACGATGCTGTGTTTTCGAGAGTTCCTACACCTAGCCCTGTCTGTTACAAAACAACTCAGACCTTGTACCTCTAATTCGGCACGAAACCAATTAGTAAATCGGAGCAATAAAGGCTTCTGGCCGTGAAAACCTATATACACATCGCAGCTCCTCAGTCTATTTGAAGTAAAGGACATTGAAGGAACTGCAGTTTCAAGAAATCTTTCGGTCTTTTTGCTCTTAGCCCTCTGTCTAGAATAATCATTTTGACAACCGATGCTGTAATTTGACGAGACAAATTTGACGAGACAAATTTACTTATTATGTGTTTACATTGTGTGGTGCATGTATTAGCTGGAAATCTCAATTACAACACATAGTTGCTCTTTCAACCACTGAATCTGAGTATGTTGCTGTCACTGAAACTTTAAAAGAAGCTATTTGGTTGAAAGTTCTTATTTCTGAAATTGGTTTTCTTGAAGGTGAAGTTGTAGTATTTTCTGATAGTCAGTCTGGTATACAAATGTGTAAGAATCCTGTTTTTAATGATAGAACTAAACATATTGATGTTAGATTCCACTACATTCGTGATGTAGTTGCAAAAGGCATACTCTATCTTGAAAAAATTCCTTCTCAATTCAATCCTGCTGATATGGGAACTAAGTGTTTGTCTGTTGAAAAACTCAGATCTTGTTTAAAAATTTTAAACTTTGATACTTCTGATTGATGTGTTCTATTTCTGTTCTGTAGTGTAGCTTACTTAGTGTTTGCTACATATTGGTACTTGTACTAACTTTGTGTTTTCTGCAAGTGGGGCAATGATGAGGGTTGTAGGTGACTCTCCTAACCAGTTGAACCGGTGTTGGGCCAAAAGGTGGAGAAATGTTGGGTTTGGCCCAACTTTCATCCGGCCCATTACCATGGCCCTTTCCCCTTGCAACCCTTTTTTGTGTGTCTGGGCTATAGGGCTTAATTAAACCTCTCTTCCCTTTATTTAACTGGCCGCCTTAGAACGTTTCTTATACTACAGATTGTGAGCAGCCGATTGAGAAAAGAGAGAACGTGACTTTGCTTCGTGTGCGTCTTCCTTCGGTGACTGAGTGTCTTCGGTGTTCTCTCTGCTTTGTGATTGTTTCTCTCTCGTTTGTTCTTGTGTAGAAAGTGGCCAAATACTGTGTGTGTGTGTCGCCTGGCTGCTGCCAAGAAAGTGAGACAGTGAGAGCGTGAGTGGAAGGCATTAATCTGTCGTTCTATTGGGAAATCTTTTGTGGTCTTCACCTTGGTTCACTGCGTATTTAGAGAGGCTAAAATCAGTTCGTCTGAGCCCCATTTTATCCTAACACATTATATTCTATTGTTTCCTGTTGTATTGAAACTTGCAGGTTTGCTAACCATCCAGGGATAGAAGATACGGCATCATTGATCTGCACCCAACATAACATGATGAAAATCCACCGAAATAGTGCCCACAGACTATCTATGGAACTGAAAAGGCTTAAAAAATTTTAAATCATTCACATGTCAAACATGTCTTTGTTCACAAATGTCAAATGCTGAAAAGGCGTAATTTGTCCAAGGAGAGGAACTGAAACAAGAAAGCATGACTGTTCATGAAACAGACTAGTTCTTAAAAAGTGAGAGAAAATGGCAACGTAGATTTCTTTCCTTTCTGCACTTTAAACTAATTCCGATTAAAAGCAGCCACCTTTCTCATACATACTAACGCACATTAAATAAAACAAAATACACAGATACGTATAATACACTTGGTGTACGATATGGGTATATTTTCTCTGAAAATCTCAGGAAAGAATGAAAAAAAGAGGAAACTGTACCATTGGAGAGGAGGATATAAGTGGGACCCTACACAGAGGACGGATCCGACGAAGAATGCTGCTTCTATCAATGCACCTTAAATTTAACACATGTTAGTACAATCGCTGTTACTGTGTCTCTTTGTATTCTGTATATTTTCACTGCTACTTGCATTTTCTTCTTTAATCTTTAGTGGTTTTTTAGCTTCTTTTTCTAAGTTCTTCGTCTGTATGCTCCCACCATGCTTTTGTACGTAAGGAATGATATCTAGAAATATTTTGTGGATGTTACATACATTTTTGTGGAATCACACATAACAATTTTAAAATCGTAGCAGAATATATGTAAGTTGCAAATTATACTCAAAATATTTATTTAGCGTACGCTCCTAGTTAGGGATGGTGGAAAATAATACAAATTAGTAGTTTAATTAATTCGTCCCAGATATTTTTCGGGAACAGAATTTATTGCAGATATCTTAAAGCATGGTGGATATTTTCAAGCATGGTGGAACAAAATTTGGATGCACTGGAAAGTGTTTCATTGCACTGATTTCATCACTGGTTATTAGGCCCATTTTCAGGAAGCTGCTGCTCAACTTCTCTTTTTTATTTTTAATATTACAATAAATTATGATAATATAGTACACAATTTCACAATTGGATTAGACCAAAATATCAATATACTAAATTACATGAGCTTTTTTACGTACATAGGAGAGTTAAAATTATGCTATCTGGCCTGTTGTTTTTTTGTTCTCTGACAAGTCTCGAAACATGTGGGATTACCTAACTATAATTAATTTGTTAAATATGTCTACATTCAAACGTGCTACTATCCTAAGAGACTTGTAATATTAATTAATGGGTAAGGGTCCTTGATCCCATCTTTTGACTATTTCAATCGAGCTGAAAATGATTATATGCATCGTTGCAGAAAGAATTAAGTAAATGTGGTGGATTTCATGTGACAAAAATAAAAGGTGGGTGCATTCCGAGAAAGTCGATACTCATTTTGGGTCGATATTTGATTAAACAATTTGTTCGAATATTATTAAAGACAATAGACTACAACTCACTAAAATTTTAGTGTATGAAACTTACAATTGTCTTAAACACAGGAATATATAATTATGCTGGAAGGATGAAAAATGAATCGATTGAATATAAAATACATTGAACTTTAGGACAAACCATAATCGAATTGGAAAATATCAAACAAATTTTATAAATATTTAATCCTACTCCTAAATAAAAAAATTCTTGAAATAAGTGAAGACTTATTGTTATCACATGTACTTGATGAATTCCTCAATCATCTTTAATTCTCTCTACCAATATTTCAGAGTTATTTAACAAATATATGAACATTAACAAACAAATTAACACATATAATAATAATGTAAAGGTTCTCAAAGTTGAAATCTTAATATCATAGAGAAAGTAAAATAAATGAATTATCAAAATTATCCTATGAAGAAAAAATCAAATCATCAACCAGCATAAAAATATCATTGACATCTTAATATCATTTACCAAGGTTTAGTATATATTTTTGATCTTTGTAATACTTTAATTTTTACGTTAATTTCGTCATCCAGTTGTTTTATATGTTGATGATTGTGGGGAGTGTTTTACGGAAGTTGGAGATTTTTTTAACTTTTGACATAACAATGATATGAAATAATAGAATCCGAAAAGAAATTGAGTTTATAATTTTAGTCTGCGGACACCTAAACGTGACTTATGTGATATCATAAAAAATGGTTATATCTGTCAGTCGCTTATGTGATATCAGATATGTGATATCACGTTTATTAAGTTATGTGTTGTCTTTGCCTATTCTATTTGGTGACCGTAGCTAACCAAATAAATCATTCATCAATCAAAATTAAAATATACAAAGAAACCATTTCAATTTCAATGATCAATCTCTCTATTACCTATATAAAAGAGTCAATCTTTTAGAATTGTGAATTGACTTTTAAGCCCTTCATTAATTAATAGAATTAATTAATTATTAATATTAATTCAAATATATATAATCTATTTATTTCTATTACCTATATATTAATGAATTTTAATTATCTATTACCTATATTATTATTATATATAATCTATTTATTTCTATTACCTATATATTAATGAATTTTAATTATATATTACCTNTTAAGAATATATATAATTTAAATCTATATATATAAATTACATGAATTTTATTGTATTTATTATATATATATCAGTATATGTATTCTACGGAGTAGAGTAAATGACTTGTGATTAGTGAGGTGCATGACACACAAAAATCAGTCAAACAATATTTAATTCAGGCACATCGAATAAAAATATAATAGAATAATAAACTGTTAGTCCAAATATTAGCTTGAGATGCTATTTGAATGAAATATAATTTTCATTTTTTTTCTAATTTCAGTTTATGGTTAGCTTGGTCTCACATAACTATTTTATACATGTACCCAAATGAGGTATTTCTTTAAAAGAGTGAGTTGATTTGTGTAATTGTCGGAAATGTCCTTCCATCTATTAATCGTATATTGGTTTTTCCTAACTTTAATATTATTATATAACTAATATATATTATATTATATATTATAATCATTACATCATGTAAGTTTTACAAATCAATTTAAGGAGAAAAACATTCCAAACAAATGTATACATGATTATTTTCTGAAATAATTTAACCACTCACTTTAAAAAATCAATTTAATAGTATTATTGTTTTAAAAATTAACAACAACGAAATTTAACAGATAAAATCGTTTTTCATCTTCATGATTATATCAAGTGCTTTAATTTAACACATATAAATATGTCCAGTGCTAAATAGATTATTATAAAGATTTCACTATATTCAAATATTCATAAACAAATCAAAATATATTCAATTATCATAAGTTTTGTAACGTGTAATTAATAAACAACCATTATATATTTAATTATATATCACATAATTAGTCTAACAAAGATAATAATTAGGGTAGTTGAAGAGAAAAATAGCTAATATTAATTAAATAAATGAAAATTACTTCAAAGCCAATAGTTAATATCCTTTGTCACGATGGTTATTAACAATTTTAAATCAGATTCAATCATATACGGCAGACCATGCACCCACTTCACTAGCCAAAGAAAAGTTTTACACGTCCGTAATAAAGACATACTAATAATGACAAATCTTGATGTGATGCTGATTGATATGTTCCAACATGATCAAAAAAATATAGCAGTCAAAGTATTTATTATTCGACAAAGATATCAAATTTCAACAAGACGTAACTCAAAAACTATTCGAAAGTTAACTTTCATAAATGTACAAGTGACTACTTTTTAAATGTTATATTTCTTTAAAACAAATAATATCATTATTTTCGGACCATCATTTATTGCAAGAAATATGGTATTGCAAGAAACTATGGTACATGGCTTGATTTTTTTAAATGTTATTCAACAGTTTGAGCAGCTTTTAAAGTGTAACAAAAGTTACTTATATGAAATTCAATCGTTAAGGAAATAAATTCTTGTTATCCAAATGTAAACTCGAATATTGAGTTGATAATGCGAAAAGAAACTTTAGTCACCGAGTTGCAAGAAGCCAAATTTAGGCAAACTTAATTTTCGCTTCAGAGAATTTGATCATTTAGCAAGTAATTCAAATTACACTAATGACCAAAGCATGTTTCTATTTTATTTATTTTGATATTTACGTATATTTTTTTAATCGAATAATATAATTATGCACATATATCATTGACATCATCAAGAAGATTCGATCATTAAATAATTTTCAAAAACAAGAAGACATTGCTATTCATCGGAGGGAAGTAGTTTTGTTCAACACTTTGTGAAGCTGAATATCGAGATCGTCTCAAGGTATTGCAACTATAATTAACTTTACATGCTTAAAAATATTTATTTATTTTGTATATTTTTTCACAATTAATTTTTCAAGTACCAGATAATAATGATGGTTCAAGATGAAAATGAAATAGCTAGAGTGACGTTGTTCGAAGAGGTTATTGAGACATTTATTGGTATCTCTATCAAAAAATAATTGACATGCAACGCTCAAAAATCAGTCAAACAATATTTAATTCAGGCACATCGAATAAAAATATAATAGAATAATAAACTGTTAGTCCAAATATTAGCTTGGGATGCTATTTGAATGAAATATAATTTTCATTTTTCCTTCTAATTTCAGTTTATGGTTAGCTTGGTCTCACATAACTATTTTATACATGTACCCAAATGAGGTATTTCTTTAAAAGAGTGAGTTGATTTGTGTAATTGTCGGAAATGTCCTTCCATCTATTAATCGTATATTGGTTTTTCCTAACTTTAATATTATTATATAACTAATATATATTATATTATATATTATAATCATTATATCATGTAAGTTTTACAAATCAATTTAAGGAGAAAAACATTCCAAACAAATGTATACATGATTATTTTCTGAAATAATTTAACCACTCACTTTAAAAAATCAATTTAATAGTATTATTGTTTTAAAAATTAACAACAACGAAATTTAACAGATAAAATCGTTTTTCATCTTCATGATTATATCAAGTGCTTTAATTTAACACATATAAATATGCCCAGTGCTAAATAGATTATTATAAAGATTTCACTATATTCAAATATTCATAAACAAATCAAAATATATTCAATTATCATAAGTTTTGTAACGTGTAATTAATAAACAACCATTATATATTTAATTATATATCACATAATTAGTCTAACAAAGATAATAATTAGGGTAGTTGAAGAGAAAAATAGCTAATATTAATTAAATAAATGAAAATTACTTCAAAGCCAATAGTTAATATCCTTTGTCACGATGGTTATTAACAATTTTAAATCAGATTCAATCATATACGGCAGACCATGCACCCACTTCACTAGCCAAAGAAAAGTTTTACACGTCTGTAATAAAGACATACTAATAATGACAAATCTTGATGTGATGCTGATTGATATGTTCCAACATAATCAAAAAAATATAGCAGTCAAAGTATTTATTATTCGACAAAGATATCAAATTTCAACAAGACGTAACTCAAAACCTATTCGAAAGTTAACTTTCATAAATGTACAAGTGACTACTTTTTAAATGTTATATTTCTTTAAAACAAATAATATCATTATTTTCGGACCATCATTTATTGCAAGAAATATGGTATTGCAAGAAACTATGGTACATGGCTTGATTTTTTTAAATGTTATTCAACAGTTTGAGCAGCTTTTAAAGTGTAACAAAAGTTACTTATATGAAATTCAATCGTTAAGGAAATAAATTCTTGTTATCCAAATGTAAACTCGAATATTGAGTTGATAATGCGAAAAGAAACTTTAGTCACCGAGTTGCAAGAAGCCAAATTTAGGCAAACTTAATTTTCGCTTCAGAGAATTTGATCATTTAGCAAGTAATTCAAATTACACTAATGACCAAAGCATGTTTCTATTTTATTTATTTTGATATTTACGTATATTATTGTGATCTAATAATATAATTAGGGACATATATCATTGACATCATCAAGAAGATTCGATCATTAAATAATTTTCAAAGACAAGAAGACATTGCTATTCATCGGAGGGAAGTAGTTTTGTTCAACACTTTGTGAAGCTGAATATCGAGATCGTCTCAAGGTATTGCAACTATAATTAACTTTACATGCTTAAAAATATTTATTTATTTTGTATATTTTTTCACAATTAATTTTTCAAGTACCAGATAATAATGATGGTTCAAGATGAAAATGAAATAGCTAGAGTGACGTTGTTCGAAGAGGTAATTGAGACATTTATTGGTTTCTCTATCAAAAAATAATTGACATGCATAATAAGGTGAATTAAAATATTTTTAAAATAATATTATAATAATCCATATTGCGGGAAATTGACCTTCAGTCCCCAGCCGTCGTTTTTTTTTTGTGTTCCGTCCTTGAGTACTTTTTTAGTACCACATTTCCACATGAAATGTACCACAATTTGTATGACATAGTACCACAATTTTGTGGGTAGAGAGTGAACCCAAAGAAATGTTTTGATTGAGAATTTTTCACCAACTTCTCCTACATATTGCCAATAACTACAAATTTTATACTGCATAAAAAAAGTAATTTGGAGCATTTAACAATACTTGATCAACCAAGAAAATAAGATCACAATTTTCTTTTCAAATTAGACAAGTCTGTCTCGACTAAAAATGGAATAACAACAATAATTGTAGATGGATTTGAGAAACCACAACTCGAGAAATACTGATAAGAAAACAAAGAACTGAAACATCAATGAAATGCAAAATGAAGATAAGAAAAGAACGAACGAAAAAGAAAGGGCAAAACAAGTACAACATGAAGATAAGAAGACAACAAACACTAAGAAAATGATAAAACCACATAAAAAGAAACAAAATTCATCATGTTTCAAGAAACATAAAAATTCAAGATAATGAAAAAATAGATGATTTCAGTAAAATGATGAGGAAACTTAGACAAAACAGTCACACAGAGATGACCCAAAAACTGAAAATTAAATAAGAAAAAAATTTGATAATGCTTTTTTATATTATGAATTTTCAATAGAAAGTGGTTCTTTCGATTTCATTCAATATAAGTGTTTTATGTTCACTTACTCGTTATACCGTTTATTCACCACGTGCAACGCACGTGTTACTTGCTAGTTATTAAAAAATACAACAAAAATTTTTGTGAAATCGTCTCACGAGTCAATTTTATAAATCAGGTCTCCGACCTGACCAAGCTCATAAAAAAAAATTATTTTTTATACCAAAATTATTACTTTTCATGATACATGAGACAAATAAACTATGCTCATATTTATAATAAAAGTAATATTTTTTCGTGATGATCTAAATAAAATATATATCTCGTCCCACGGAAGTTTTTGTGAAATTGCAAATTTGCATTGCCTTCCCCCTGTAAGTAAAATCAAAACTTTGGTTATCTGCTTTTGACATCAGTAAGATAGTTACAATTTCAACCTGATGGTACAAATGCCAACAGGATACTCCAAAATCAAAATTTTTTGCAATCCCCATCACTCCTAGCACCCCCATGTGATTGGTAAAGCAAGGATTTTGAAACGAAAGAACAATCGTATGTGTTAGGGTATTTCAGACGACTCCTTGTTATGGGTGCAAGAAACTAAACTTGAACCAGGTATATTTAGAGCTTTATATCCAAAACTATCGCCTACCAACCCACATTCTTTTTCCTCATCATCGCTATCGATTTCTTTCGGCGTCACTCGATTTTGGTAACTTCTGCGCTGCACAAGGTATACATTAAAGTAGTAGCTAATCAACTTTTCTCTCGTCTTAGATGGTAAGAACCGGTGAGAATTGTTCCCGAACTTGTTTGGGTATGCAGAATATGACCTCATCATGTCTCTGAATCTACTTTCCTCTTCTTTTGTCCAAGAAAGTGAAACTTCCTCTCCCATACGATCAAAGCGCCAACGGTAGAATAGTAATCCAAGATCACGCCTTAGTTTGAACCGCTTCTCAGCTATGTGAAACCGAACACATTCAACAGAATTGGTAAATGAGCAACTGCAAAAATCATGTCTTCCCTTACCGATGGGATCGAGTTTACCAACAGATTTTTTTTCACCATTTTCTTGAGGCCACATTCTTGCGCCGAGCCACTTGGAATCGCTTTTGAAATGCTCACCAGTCCATGCAGGGACTTCAGCTTGAAAAGGAGGACCCACAGAAACTTGCTTCTCAGCTGGCACATCATAGGACTCATCATCGTTCAAATCTATAGCAGGTTCCTTAACATTTGTAGAAACTGGCTTTACGGGTGCTTTTAAGCAATCACTTGTTTTAGCTTTGTGATGGCTAATAACTCTACTTTGAGGTGCTGCCTCTAAATTGCAACATGGACACAAGTGAGGACTTGTTGACGAAGGTACTCTATCTCTGTATCTAAGTTTTTCCACTGATTGGTGATTGGAAACATGGGCCTCGTACATTGAAGGATGCATCCTTGGCTTCTTATGTTTATCCTGGTTCATGATGAGAAAGTCGGAAACTTAGAAACGGCGGCGGAACATAAAAGATGAGCATCAAAACAGCA
This sequence comes from Primulina huaijiensis, assembly GCF_012295235.1. Taxonomy (NCBI): domain Eukaryota; kingdom Viridiplantae; phylum Streptophyta; class Magnoliopsida; order Lamiales; family Gesneriaceae; genus Primulina; species Primulina huaijiensis. The sequence goes on along the minus strand of NC_133311.1, from coordinate 19,058,759 downwards.
ATACATTCAATCATTAATAAGTTCAAATATAACCATTTCTATATTATTCTGCCTCCTAGAAGCAGCATGAAATTGAGGACTCACAAATCCTTCAAATTCATAAGCACGAAAAAATTCTCATATATTTAAAAAGGTTTCCAAGCCCAAACTAAAACTGCTAGATGATCCATGATATGAATTTGGAAGACCTAATTCGATGCCCAAACCATTAGGAAATGATGAGGAAATATAATATAATTATGTCGACAAATAAAACATGTCGCAAAGCAAAAATAGTCCATAATTTAAAGAATTCAAGCTAGGTCTAGACACCTCTCATCAACAAAAAATAATAAACCTGATCTAGCAGGGTTCAGAAGGGTATAATTTTGAATGAGATTCAGTTATACATCCAGGGGTCGGATATCCTTGAAGGTTTAAGTTCGGATTATTTGCATTCACATCTCCTACACTTGATGCATTTGATACTCATCTCCCTTATTAAGAGTAAAAATTATAACATGTCAAGCGAAGTGAGTGTCAAATATATAGAGTGTAGGGGAGGTAAATGCAAATTACTCGTTTAAGTTCAGCTTTAACTAAGGGTCTTGATGTCTTTAATATCCTGAAAATAAGGAGATATGAAAGATGCAACCGACGGATATCTTCAGAGATGGCAAAAATGTAGCAGATCGACTTGCGAATAAAAGAGCACAGACAAAAAAAAAAGATTTAGGAGGGTTGTCTGTTCATGTGTAACTTATCATTGCCAATGAATTTCAAAACTACAAATGCAAAGCAGTGCATGTCAAACCTATAGCAATGGCGACTGAAATATTTCTACAAAGTATAATGATGCCCCTCATATAATGAAGATTAATTTGACAAACATTTCCACTGGTTGACTTGAGGCAAAAATAGCTACTAGCCTTCTCAGTCATTAAACTGCTCTCGCAAAATAAAGGAAAGAGGCATATATAGAAACTCCATAAGATTCAAAAATTTTAGTCAGGCTTTGGGCAAATATAATTGATAAAAGCAGCAACACACAAGAAATGTAGGACAAAACTAATGGAGTAAGTTAAATAGCTTCTTAAAATTGATCGGAAATAATAATTTAGAAAGATAAACAATTTACCTTCAGATGTTCACGTGCATTTGCATCGGCAGGCCTTCTTATCATCAATGTCTTCCGAACCAATAAAACTTGGACCCAGAGCTCCTCATTCCCATGGTCCTTCCACTTGGAACACTCGGGTATCAACCCAATTGCAGGATCATCAGACTTTTTCGCAATATACTTCAGCCAACCTAGCATTTCTAATAAGGATCGATGTTCTCGCTTTCTCTTCAGAGAATCTAGGGTATTTTCAACATTGCCTTTTTGTGTTATGAACCATTTTTCATCATCAGCAATATTCTCAGGGAGATCATGCGCTTTGCTGATAACTTTCTCAACAACTCTCCTAGCTAATACATTCTCAATTACTTTCTTCCCTGGTGCCATGATACTGACACGGTCTTCAGCACATGATTTTCCACTGCCACCAAGAAATCCTTCAGAAAAATCATTTACTTCATTAGCAGCCTTTTTGAATACCCGATCGGCCGATGCTGCAAAATCATCATCGATAAAGAATTTTCCATTATCATCTTTAACATTTTCATCTTCATCCCCGCATATCTCAATGATTTTATTGGAAATCCTCTCAGATGATACTGTAAAGTCGCCGTCACAGTTGATACATAGTTTTTCATCATTATCATTAAAGAAACAATTTTGATCATTCATTTGTCCATTCATAATCCCTCCAATTGGTGAGAAAAGACATGTGGTATCTCTAGTATTTATATTGCTCATGTCCCTGATACGGTCCACAAACTTATTATCTTTCTCTTTCCCTTCTCGCCGGTCCAATACAACTTGGAACCTTGCTTCCAACTCCCTTGACAATGCATCCAACTTTTGAACAAGTTCAATATTCCCATTCTCCAAAGCTCTGTCACTAAACCCCTGCCGTAACCATTGATCAAACTCTTTCAAATACTTTACATAGATCAATTTAATGGATGGAATCAGCCCAAAACCCAATCCACATTCTCCCGAAACAAAACCCCACAAATTATTTCTCGAAACAGCTTCATAACCTCCCACTTTCCTCACCACCCAAAAAAGTTTAAACAAATCCACCGGATTCTCATTGCCGCAAAAGGCTGGAATAGGTCTAACGCACTTGTCTACAGACTTTTCTACCACAAAATCAACAAGAACCTGATCAAATAAACCCCTTAGGCTCTCCTTACATGGATCAAACCTACATTCCTCAACCGGAATCTTTGTATCAAAATCAGCCTCAAATTTCTCTTTACCATTTCCAACACCATCTTTTAACTCCATCCATCTTTCCATTAACTTTTGTTTCCCCCCTCTCAGTGGAACTTTTCTGCGCTTTTTTCTCTCTCGGTAGGGATATCTAATCCCAAAATAGATAAAAAAAAATTAATTATAAACACAAGTTCATATGAAGTCAAGAACACGGTAACCAACCAACAAATCTTTTTATTGAAAATAATCTAATTAAAAGCAAGACCATACATGCAATCAAATACACATGAATACTACCATCTGCGTGTCAAAGTTGGAAACTTTTACCTTGTTTTGGGATTGAGCAGCAACGGATACAGGGCTGCTCTGTGTACGCGGCGTGTGGCAGGGAAGAAATATGCAGTAAGATTCAAGTTTGGGGGAAATTTCAGATGTATTGTGTAAACTACAGGTGTTTTTCTTACGGTGATTGTTCTTATTGATAAGCGTCTATATGGATTTGGAAAGTTGATTGCGAGTGTGTCCGAATTTGCGCATATTAGGGATTTGTTTATCGAAATGAAGGAAATTAATTCGAAAAGGTAATTTTATTTATTTATTATTTTTCAAGAATACGAATGTAAATGAAAATTTGAAATTGTTGCGAAAGAAATATAATTTTTGTATTAAATTTTTTTATTAAGGTTAATTTTTTTTATATGATTTTGAATATTCAAATGTGATTTTGTATTTTTAGATAATGTGATAATTATGCTAAGATTTTTGTGATATGATATTTTTGTTCAAAAAAAGTTTGTTTATAATAAAACTCTTACTTTCCATATTGTGTAGATTTTTTTGTTGATAAACCATATGGTTATAAATAAAAAGATTCATCTCATGCAAAAAAAGGTGGTGATTGACACAGACATATATACATACTATTGCACCTTTGCACGCCATAAAATTTAGAGAAAACAATCTACAAGGTTGCTGGTAATCTGAAGAAGTGTCGAATCCACGTGTTGTCGTGATCATTGGAGACATCTGCAGACAACAACCGTGAAGAAGTTGGCTGAAAATTTGTTTTTTGTTGCTCCAGTTTTGACATCGTGTTTTGCTTCCTTATATATTGTTATAGTATGGTTCTTTGTTTTAGTAAGCATTCGATTTTCTCAACGTGTTGAGAAAATTGGTTTTTGATTAAAATCACTAGTGATAGTTTTGTGTAAACTCGCTGGTTTTCTAGTGATTATTTTTGTTCTGAGGCACCGTACAAATATTTATACTTGTGCAAAATTTATTCCATTCCTTCGTATTTACTTAAAGTCAATTTGTGTTACAAACTTATATATTAATCTACATGTTGTCTGAAATGTTGTAACATTTCACGTACCACTTAATTCTAATAAACACAAATTTACGGTCACATAATATTTTACTCATTTTTACTGTCAAACAAAATATACCACATATCTTACATAATACAATTGAAATTTCATCTTACATATTTTTAGAAAAAGATAATTTATCATATATATTTAATTTAACTTATATTAGGAGACCCAAAAAGTTAGTTTAATAAGTTTGATTTCTTATGTAAATTTATACATAAATTACATATAAACCATTCAAATGTAGTTTAGAAGTATATTTTTTATGAGATGTAAAACCGTTAGACGGATCGATCAGGTATATACTTGGAATGAAAAATACTATTTTTTGCATAAAAATGATGAGATTCATCTCAAAAAATTGAATCGTGAGACGGTCCCATTAGTTTTTGTATTTATTTTATAATTTTTTGTTGGTCATGTGAATTTATATATGAATCACATGTTATTCATAATTTTTTTTTGCATATCCAAGGATTATTGTTAAAAGAGATTATAGTTAAAAAAAACAAAACAAAACAAAAATTATAACTTTAAAGAAACAATCAATTTGTGGAAGGAAGGAAAATGGAGATACAGGATATATGTTAACATATGTGTATTGATGTGCTCAACATGAGTTCATGAGGGCAACCAAATGAGACCATGATCGTTTAGCGATGTAGTGAGAAGTCTAAGAGGGGCGTTGTTGTCAGGAGGGGGAGAGCTCTTTGCCATGAGATTATAAATTCTGGATCCAATGGTTGACTGACGATTACCAGCGTTTTCGGCTTCATGAAGCAGCCGAGAAGGTGTATGATGCGATCCGGGTGAAATGGACGAGCTGGGTAAGGAGCTCCAACGGATCTGCTATCAAGATAACGAAGGAAATAAGAGCAAGGGAGAGTATATCTGTGATGAAGATATATCTCGGTAATATGGCTCCAGCTGTAACCTGCACACAAGGAGATGAGCTCGTGAATGGGCGCCGGAGGGGAGTCCAGCGTGGCCACTCCGATGCTTAAGTCAGTGAATGACTCAACAAAAGACCAATGTAACCAAGTGATGGTTGTGATATTGGTGTAAGAGTGTAGGCAATAAAATGAATGAATCCCCAATGCAAAGAGATAACCTGGTATTTATATTAGGGAATGTATTGATGATCTCGATCTGCGTGCTACCTACTAATTATAGTAGGGCGGCTACATTCTGACATGTCAAATCATACACTAGTCACATCCTGCCTGTCTGACTTTGTCAACCACTTGGATTATTGTCAGAGATAGGACGGCCGCCCACATCCTATTCTGCTAGTGTACTCGAGTGCGGTGCTCATATCGAGGTGGCCCGGTTAGAATATCTACGTGGAACTTATATAAGAGTCCGGGCGTCTGGTTGCCCGGGGAGTAGAGCCCGGGCTTGCACCTGCCCGGCTTCAGAAGAATCCACCCTGCAGATTGACCCTGATTTGGGAATCCATCTGATATCCCGGGTCATCCATGACCCGGGCTCTTACAGGGGTATCATCACACATCCCTTAAATAGTCGGGCTAGAGTCATACTCGCTGTCCCGATTAGTCACGCTTGGATTCCGAAAGAGATGATCAATCTGGTTTATAAAAGCATCGGGGACTTCATGTCTCCCAGAGATGGGATGAGGAGCCGGAGTCTCGTGTCTCATGGACTTGAGATAAGATGTCGGGGCCTCGTGTCTCCCGGGCTCGAAATGGTCGAGGTATGGAGCCCCGAGCCAGGGTACGGATCCCTGGACTTAATAGATAACCAGGGTGTGGAGCCCTGACCTTCATGAATGGTCGAGGTGCAGAGCCCCGAGCCAGGTTTGAGAACCCTGGGCTTATAAATATCCAAGGTGCTGATCCTTGGCCCGGGGGAGATGCCCCGGGACTTGGGAATGGTCGAGGTGTAGTTCTCCGAGCCAGGTTTGAAAATCCTGGGGTTATAGATAACCAAGGTGCGGAGACTTGGGCCGGGGAACATGTGCCGGGACTTGGGAGTGGTCGAGGTGAGGAGCCCCGAGCCAGGATTGAAAATCCTGGGCTTATGGGTAACCAAGGTGCGGAGCATTGGGCCGGGGAACATGTGCCGGGACTTGGGAGTGGTCGAGGTGCGGAGCCCCGAGCCAGGTTTGAAAATCCTGGGCTTATAGATAACCAAGGTGCGGAGCCTTGGGCCGGGGAACATGTCCCGGGACTTGGGAGTGGTCGATGTGCGGAGCCCCGAGCCAGGTTTGAAAATCCTGGGCTTATAGAGAACCAAGGTGCGGAGCCTTGGGCCGGGGAACATGGCTCGGGACTTGGGAGTGGTCGAGGTGCGGAGCCTCGAGCCAGGTTTGAGAACCCTGGGCTTATAGATAACCAAGGTACGGAGCCTTGGGCCGGAGAACATGTCCCGGGGCTTGGAAGTGGTCGAGGTGCGGAGCCTCGAGCCAGGTTTGAGAACCCTGGGCTTATAGATAACCAAGGTGCGGATCTTTGGGCCAGAGAACATATCCCGGGACTTGGGAATGGTCGAGGTGTAGTTCTCCGAGCCAGGTTTGAAAACCCTGGGCTTGTAGATAACCAAGGTGCGGAGACTTGGGCCGGGGAACATGTCCCGGGACTTGGGAGTGGTCGAGGTACGGAGTCCCGAGCCAGGTTTGAGAACCCTGGGCTTATAGATAACCAAGGTGCGGATCTTTGGGCCAGAGAACATATCCCGGGACTTGGGAATGGTCGAGGTGTAGTTCTCCGAGCCAGGTTTGAACACCCTGGGCTTGTAGATAACCAAGGTGCGGAGACTTGGGCCGGCGAACATGTCCCGGGACTTGGGAGTGGTCGAGGTGTGGTTCCCCGAGCCAGGTTTGAGAACCCTAGGCTTTTTGTTGATCGAGGTGTGGTTCCCCGAGCCAGGGTGTAGTGCCCTGGATCTTAGACAATATGCCGGGGCCTGATACATCCCGGACTTTAAATAATGTGCCGGGGCTTTATATCTCCCGGTCTTTGAATATACGGTGCCGGGGCCTCAAATCTCCCGGGCTTAAGATAATGTGCCGGGGCCTCGTACATCCCGGACTTTAAAAGATTTTTGCTTCTCCTGCTATATTAGTTTTATTAAAAATCAAATCACTTACATGGAAATACTGAATCTGAATTCATTTCTGATAGAGTGAAACTTCTCTAGTTGAGCTAAATTAGTTGACTAATATAGCTGTATGCTGCTGAGTACATAGCAAATGCTCTTCATGCTAATCCGGGATAGCTGCTGAGCTTTGAGCCCATATGAAATCTACATATAAGATCTGAGTGCCGAGCTGGTCGGACTTGTATGTTTGCCAAGCAGAGTTGGGCTTATTTTTGAATGGAAACCATATCTACGTCTTGAGCTCAAATTCCCACAGACGGCGCCAATGATGCGATCCGGGTGAAATGGACGAGCTGGGTAAGGAGCTCCAACGGATCTGCTATCAAGATAATGAAGGAAATAAGAGCAAGGGAGAGTATATCTGTGATGAAGATATATCTCTGTAATATGGCTCCAGCTGTAACCTGCACACAAGGAGATGAACTCGTGAATGGGCGCCGGAGGGGAGTCCGGCGTGGCCACTCCGATGCTTAAGTCAGTAAATGACTCAACAAAAGACTAATGTAACCAAGTGATGGTTGTGATATTGGTGTAAGAGTGTAGGCAATAAAATGAATGAATCCCCAATGCAAAGAGATAACCTGGTATTTATAGTAGAGAATGTATTGATGACCTCGATCTGCGTGCTACCTATTAATTATAGTAGGGCGGCTACATTCTGACATGTCAAATCATACACTAGTCACATCCCGCCTGTCTGACTTTGTCAACCACTTGGATTATTGTCAGAGATAGGACGGTCGCCCACATCCTATTCTGCTAGTGTACTCGAGTGCGGTGCTCATATCGAGGTGACCCGGTTAGAATGCCTACCGAGAACTTATATAAGAGTCTGGGCGTCTGGTTGCCCGAGGAGTAGAGCCCGGGCTTGCACCTGCCCGGCTTCAGAAGAATCCACCCTGCAGATTGACCCTGATTTGAGAATCCATCTGATATCCCGGGTCATCCATGACCCGGGCTCTTACAGGGGTATCATCAGTGTACGATGGCGATCAAAGGCTATGCCTACACGAGCTATGTGTTTGTGTCTCATACTCCATGAGTTTGGTCTCTACATTTTTTTTCTTATAAATATCATATTTGATAAATTCATTGATCATTCGATAGATTCAAATTTTAGTAGCGTTCTAAGATGTCTTATTTATTATATTTGTTTTCTAATTTGAGCGTCAGAATTACTATATCGAAACAATATACTGGATCTTTTATGACACTTCGTTCGTGGTTTCAAGCTCATTTCGGGTCAGAAATCTTAGTACGGGTCAACTTCAATTTCCAAAATAAAAAATCATCTAATATCAGTGAATATCACATAGTAAAACCAAAAAAGTTAAATTAAAATGTACAAATTGCTGAGAATAATTATTTGAAATTTATGTTTTTTACATCATATTTCAGTAAATTAATTTTATTTGCTTGATTGAACAGCAACTCATATATGTGAAAATAAGATATACATTTTCTTTTTTCGCCCACGTACGTATCAAGGAAATTGACAGACACGCAAAGGAAAGTACGTGTATACCATATGTGCTGGATGCACGAACACAAATGCGTATGGTCAATCGTCATGATAAAGTAAGGTTCTTTCGTAATATTGTATATGTATTTTAATTGAGTGTGTATCATTTTTATGTATATATGTAATACATTTGCCGAATTATGGCATATGGATGTAGTTAAGAATACTAGTTAAATCGCAAATAGCTGATCCATATAGAGTCTAGTCGACGGTAGAATTGGTGCAGATAAAAGTGGAACGCTAATTGTTGGACAGGGTTTGACACCACATATATGCAACAAACAATAAAAAATTTTGTGAGACGACATTGTGATTCAATGTATGATACGGATATGTTATTTAAATCACTCATTAAAAAATATTATTTTTATGCTAAAAATATTATTTATTATTATAATTATGGATATAGTTGACTTGTACAGATGTGTGAGTCTGTTTCAGAAGTGATCTGCAATGCAACTAATATTATTGAATTGGAAACTTTGTTTTATGAAGCAAGATTACAATCTTTGACTCTGTTTAGACAAATACTAATAAAATATTTTAATAAAAGTGTTTTTTACAGAATTTTTATAAAATGTTGTAAAAGATAATATGAGAACAAATATTTGTTTCGAAAACTATTATATAAAAATATTTTTTCATTTAAAAAATATATATTTTACTTTCATCATTGCTTTCATTTATAAAAACATCAAAAAACATATCATAATTTTTTTAAAAAAACTATACTTTCATAACAGTTTTTGTAAAATATTTTACAAAATATTATCTAAACACACATTCTAATTTATTTCACTTATAAAACATTAAAAAAGCTTTTAAAACATGAGTAGGTTCCCGGTCTCATGAATTTTTTTCTGTGAGACAGGTCAACCCTACCGATATTCACAATAAAAAATAGTCAACCCTACCGATATTCACAATAAAAAATAGTACTCTTAGCATAAAAAGTAATACTTTTTCATGGATGACTCAAATAAGAGATCCGTATCATAAAATATGATCCGTGAGACCGTCTCACACAAGTTTTTGCATTAAAACATTTACAGATTCTTTGTATCTTCATTTAAGTTCCAACTTTATTATAATAGGTTGGTAGACCAGTGAGTTCACAACGTTTGTTCTAGCTCTCGGGGAGGTCCGTGAGAGCAACAGGGACAAAGGACATGATTCCTGGAAAGACCCTGGATTTTCTCCGGCTAAATTTTATATGCATAAAAAATTATCGATTTTTTTAAATTTAATAGAATATATAGGACCTAACATTTATTCTTTTACTAAAAATTATAGATTATAATAATAGTATAACTCATATATTTTAAATCTTACAGCGGGTCAAATTAACACTATGTCTCGATTGCTCCATCGAAGAGATATAATTATTGGACTCAATAATCTCAATTTCAATAATCGTATTTCTTACTATCAATGAAAATTTGAACCCGTGACATTGTCTTTGAATTAATTATATGATCGATTGTTTGTCGTTTTACTAAAATCTATAGCTGATGTTAATCGTGCAATTCAAATATTTTAAATCGTACAGTAATTCAAATAAAATGTTTTGATTGCTATCCCCAACACATATAATTATTATCTCAACAGAATATATAGTAGATTTTGTATTAAAAACAATTGTATGAAGATTTTATGGATGAATGCATTAATTATTTTTAAAAAATTTGAACAAATTTATTTTTCAGCTTTGAAGAAACTTAACGATTTAATTTATTTATAATATGTTCACGATTCCGCGTTTTTGGTCGAGTCAAATACCTTTTTTTCCCCATGCTTTTATTTTTTAATTACAAAAGAAAGACACTGCTAGCAACTTGGAATTGTGTGAGTTTAAACCTGGTCCGTCGAATGGCAGATAATGCAGATGTAGGGATACAACGATACGAAGAACAGGGGATTACGATCTCCCTCCGGCATGTGCTGATGGGTCCCACTTCAATTCCCTCGTTTCTCCCCCTTTTGAATTTTGAGGCTTTCTTTTTTGATTTTGCGCTCTTTCTCCCATCTGTGCGCTCCAGCTGCCCACAAAGATTATTAAAGGAAATTTTATTATTTATTTATTATTATAGAATTCTAATGAATAAAATCGAATCAAATTTATGGACGTTTTCAAAGTACTAATCTTTTTTTTTAAAACGTAAATAACAAATTGTCTCACAAGGAATCTGATTGTGCGATATAAAATACTTAAGCCTGGGAAAATTTGGCAAAGTAATTATTAGATCCTAAACAAGCCCAATATATATTAAATATCAATCATGGCAAAAATAAATGAAATGCAATTTCTAAAATTTTCATGTCTTTATATTTATAAAAAAAATTAAATTCGTTTCATATTTAAAATATCGAATTTATTCATTAACATTAGTTTTACTTTGACCTATTCCATTTTGTTTTTGCAAATTTCATTTACAGATATGGTGGTAGTATGGAGCAAGAGCACGCAGCCAAACAGGCCCTTGATGGTACACACAATTATTGTGTTAGCTTATCAAGGATAAGATCCGACAGCTGGTGTGCTCGACACGTGTACTTTCCTTCCCTTGGTCGTGTTCCCGATTATTACCGGCTCCAATCGGCTCGGCTTTGCTTTGAAAGTTACCATTTTATCCCGCAATTGGATTCGTTGTTCGGGGAGCAAAAATGGCAAAAGATAAATGTGGACCGTCGATGAGGTTTGTCGGAGATTGATGTGACATAGGTTTTAAAAGCGTGGGGCACATTACAAATTATTATTAGGTGCCGCTGATTGTTATTATATCTGAGTGTAGAGTCGTCATTTTCGGATAAATGTTTTTAAGTTGAATCTATGAATTAAAGTTAACTTTTTCTGTGCACGAAAATTTTTTTATACGTTTTTAAAATATGACAAAAATGACAATCTCTTCGAAATTCTATGCTTTGAATTTCTCATTAATTTTTGAAATTATACATACAACGCATATCATGTTTCGACCGTTAATTATTATTGAATATATATATGTGCATAAAAGTTTATATCTAGTATATTTTTCTTGAAATGTCATGGATCAAATTAAAATTTGCTAGTACTTTAATTAATTACTTTTATTATTATGTTCAGAAATATATTATTTTTAATTTGATATCTAATAATTGTTTGTTCGATATACAATGCTTGTGATTTCTAAATTCTACAATACCAATTGTAGTCAAGTCATAATTTCATTTACAGTAGCCATCACAAGAAGATGATTGGGATTCGGGAGATTTCAATTGAGATAAGAGATGAACTTAGGAGATGACGATTCAATAACTCAAGAAGACATACATCTCATGTGACACCATATGATAAAAATAAAAAAATTAAAATGGTTTTACAATGATTTACAATAGAATTTTCTAGCGACTTGTATTAATCATTTTCGTAAAATAAGGACAAATACAAAATAGTTGCTATAAAAACCTATTGTGCAATGGCGGGGTCTGGGCCCAAAAGTGACAAAATGGTATCAGAGACGGTCACTAACAATGAACACCGAAAAATAAGTGTTATCTAGGGTAAAATCTTACGTGCATGAGAGTCACCTCTTGAACTTGCGTGTAAATTACAACATGACGGGAGCCATATCTAGATTCTCGATATTGGTGGATCGAGGATTCAGGCCACGACGATGACGTCGCGTTCTGAAAGAGGGATGATTGTGACATCTCTCATCCCATATTGTTAAAATTAAATATTTAAAATAAATTTACAATGGATTACAGTGGACTTCTATAGCAACTTAAGTTAATCATTTTCGTAAAATGACGATGAATACAAAGTATTTGTTGTAGAGTCCCATTGTGCAATCGCACAGGCGTGGGCCTGGGCTCGGGCTCGGGATTTGACAAAATTGTAACATAGCCGGTCACTAGCAAGAAACACTGGGAAATAAGCGTTATGCGGGGCAAATTATTATGTGCACGAGAACTACCTCTTGAACCTGCTGGATAAAGTGTTACATGACATGAGTCACCTCTTGAACTTGTAGTAGTCAATTTTAGATTCTCGGCTCTGGTCGATTAATGATCAGGCCGCGATCAGGACGTCGTTTTTTGAATAAGGGGTAATTGTTATACCTCTTGTCCCACGTGGTAAAAATTAAATATTTAAAATAAATTTATAATGAGTTACAATTGACTTCTATAGTGAGCTGTGTTAATTATTTTTCATTAAATGATGACAGATACAAAATAGTTGTAAAAGATTCAGTCAATAATTTATTTAGTTTGTATTTCAATATATTTTAATTTGTGTAATTTTTAAAAATTTTGTGCATTTTATCTTTCGTGCAGTTTTTTTTATTTCTTGTAAGTTTTAAATTTTAATTGTCTATTCTAATTTTTTATATTTATGTGCAATTTTATTTTGTTTTTTTAAATTATTGAATTAATAAAAATTTAATATTTCAACATCATCTACACATATGGCTATAAACGAATCGAGCTGGTTCTTGAATTTTTCGATTTGGATCGATAAATATTTGATTCTCATTCAAATTTATCGTGTGATACCCTTGTCCCACATCTAAAAAATCAAAGATTTAAAATGAGTTTATAATGGCTTACAATGGACTTCTATAGCAACTTGGGTTAATCATTTTCGTAAAACGAGGACGAGTACGAAGTAGTTGCTATAGAGGCCCATTGAGCAGTCACGCAGGCGCGGACCCTGAGCTCGAGGAGTGACAAAATGGTATCAGAGCCAGTCACCGGCATGGAACACCGGGAAATAAGTATTATGCAGGGCAAAGTGCTACGTGCATGGGAGCCACCTCTTGAACCTGCGGGACAAAGTGCTACATGACGGGAGCCACCTCTTGAACCTGTAGGAGCCAACTCTAGATTCTTGATGCTGGTGGATCAAGGGGTCAGGCCGCGACGAAGACGTCGCGTTTTGAAGGAGGGGTGATTGTGATACCCTTGTCCCACATCTAAAAAATCAAAGATTTAAAATGAGTTTATAATGGCTTACAATGGACTTCTATAGCAACTTGGGTTAATCATTTTCGTAAAGCGAGGACGAATACGAAATAGCTGCTATATGGACCCGTTGTGCAGTCACGCAGGCGCGGGCCCCGAGCTCGAGGCGTGACATATCGAACTCGAATCGAACTNTATATATATATTAATACGATAATGAAGGTTCAAAAACTCGAAACATCCGCGAGCTCGAACATCTTGCAAATATGTTCAAAGATTTCGAGTCGAAATAGAACAAAAAAAATTTAAAAAGTTCGAGTTTCGAATCTAACTAAAACTCAAACATACTTAATTCAAGTCGAATTCAAATTTTAAAATTTTATTAATACTTAGTTGAATTAGATTTATTTACACAGTATAGAAGAAGTTCATAAATTCACCACACCGGTGTACACGTTGAAGGACATTATCAGCTCGGCTCGCGAGCCTATTAACGGCGACCAGGTCAACCGGTAAAAAAATTGGGACAAATAGGAGCAGAAACCGTACGAGTGGGGTCCTCTCACTGCAATTTAGCAGTAGCAGATTGTCTCCCAATCCCCATTCCTCTATACTCCCATGGCAGTTACATTACATCTACTTCGCCTCTCTCTCTTTCTAGAATCTGACTGTACTCGCCATTGATACTCCTCCACCAGCGTTTGCTATCAGATCCCAGCGTACCACTCGATTTTCGTACTCGGCTTCATTATTGTTTGCTCTCTCGTGCTTGGGTACGCCGATTGGTTAATGACCATGTGGTGCTGAAAATTTTTGTCAGTGATCGAATTTTCTCTTTCTCTCCGCTGTTGATATTATTGTGCTTTTGTTGAATATTGTGTTTATATGTTATGTAGTTCGATAATCATTGGAGTCATTAAGTCGAAGTATTACCTGATTGATTTTGGTGTATCGCAATCAAAATTTTAAGGTTATGTATAGAGTTATTTGACTCGTTTTCTCATTGCTTTAAGCAGACAATTATTGCTTTCAGATGTCATATTAGAAATATTTTTAAAAATTTCATTAGAAGAGAACGTGCTTTAGATTTTAACAATATTCTTAGCTATTGATCTGAGCCTGCAATGACTTCTTTTGTTTATTATTTGTCTATGATTATTATTTTTGGTATTGCGTGTGAGAGAGAGGAGGAGGAGGGGGAGGGCGTGGGGTGTACAGTTTTGAATGCTATGTATGATGAGTTGGTTCATTTATTATGAGTGTACTGAACCCGTGAATAATAGGGGATTCAATCCATAGCATTTAAATTCCCACCAACTATACGTGTCAAAACTTCAAAAAACAAATTCTGCTACCTTTTAGTATTGTCACTCATTCAATTTGCAGGATCTCAACTCAGGGTTTAAGTTTATGGCTTCAGAATTTGGTGGCATTTCATTTTCAGACTTTTTTAGCGCTAACAAGTTATAACCTACTTTTTATATTTTCCTTTTTCAGGGATTCCTTACAGAGCTTGAATTCTACACGCGGTTAAAGTTTTTTTACTCGTTACACAATTTCACAAACATCTGTCTGCCGTGATGTGGAATGAAGATTAATTGAATCAAGAAAATCAAGTCTGATTGACCCCTGAAAACTCCACTCCCAATACTGGGGATTCAAATGCGGTGTGGTGGAAATCATATGATTTGTTTCGGCTTGGGCTCGATTGACTTCGACTTGGTTAATTTCTTCTCAATATCTTGATTAAAATTACGAATACAGGAGGCTTACATGATATAGAGAGCCGTAAATGTAAGTGATATTCAAGATAAAGCTTTTTGTTTATCCCCGTTTGCTACTAATTACGCCTGATCGAGAGAGAGATGCTACACACGGAATTATGCCCTTCGCGGGTTTTGTCGCCTTTCCGTGAGGAAAGTGGAGATGAAGAGCTGTCAGTTCTTCCAAGGCATACTAAGGTTATTGTGACAGGCAATAACAGAACAAAGAGTGTGTTGGTTGGGTTACAAGGCGTTGTCAAGAAGGCTGTTGGGCTTGGTGGTTGGCATTGGCTGGTACATTTCATCATCTTACAAAATGATATTATCCTGATTGTTAATAACAATTTCTATTAGACCTTTTTCAAATTAATATTATGGGTTAATATTCGTTTTTCCTCTGGAGTGAAAAGGAAAGTGACGTTCTTCATTAACTATAGATAATTCACTATTATCACGTCTCCTAAAAATGGCAAATAGCCCATTGAATTGCTAATAGATTAGACGTGCGAAATGCTGTGTGCAACTGGGAATGTTGAAGATGATAGTTTCCTTTTATTCAATCAGCTTTTTAAACGCAACTGGAAGAAAGCAATAACTACTTCTGTCCAGCGTGGTTCTTTGAAAATACACTGTTTTTTTTCATGGTTCGGTTTCTTCTCTGCTTCATCTTTTGTCCTCTTCCTTTTATTCGTTTGACCAGGTCTTGAAGAATGGGGTTGAGGTCAAGCTCCAAAGGAATGCTTTGAGTGTGTTAGAACCTCCTACTGGTAATGAGGATGATGATGATTATGAATTTGATGATTCTAGCAGCTGCTCTGACATTGGTGAAAAGGACCATCATCGCTTTAGTATGTTTTACCACTTGCTCATAAAATTTGGTTCTGTTTTTACATATCAGTATATAAGAATTTCCTGGACAAAATAATTGTTCCAATATCCTTTTTCAATAATCCTGCACTCCTTTGAACAGCTTCTGGGTTTCACTTCGGAAAGATAAGCAAGCCCAGAGTTCGGTATAGTCGGCCATGGTCTCCATCTGCATGCACAAAATCAGTGAGCCGTAGCAGTTGCAGAGAAGTTCAATCCAAATGTGATGCAACTCAATTGGTAAGCACTATCAAAGTAGACGTCCTTTCAAGTATCTATGATTAATAATACATGACTGATTTTCTTAATATTGTATTAATGCTTTGTTGGGATCTGATTAAATTTCCTCGGTTCCGAAACTTTATAAACGGCGCCATAAGTTTTCTTTTCTGTCAATTGGAATTTGATTTTTAAGAAATTCAAGTCTGTCTGTCTGTCTGTCTGTTACATTTTGAATTCTGAGATTAAGAGGTAACCAGGGAACTTTATCGTTCTCCTTGTTCAGATTTGTAATCTGACATGTTGGTGAAATTGCACTGTTGATACTTCGATTGTTTTAACGACATGATGTTATTGGTGCCTTTGATGGCAGGTTCTTGATTAAATACAGCAAAGAGAGTGCCATATATGGTTTTCTTTAATCCAAGTTATTCCCAATATGTTATCCTTATTTTTTGTAACAGTGTTCCTTGCCGTTCATTAATAAGCATGTTCATATCGAGAGATCTTTGCTGTACTATATACAATAAACAACAACAGGTTACTTACCATTGGAATTTGGATAACGTGAATTATAGAATGACCGATATAACTATCTTTAGATTTTATTGTAAGGACCGCACTCAATTTGTTTATCTCTGATCTAGAGAAGCATAAAAAACGCTCTTTTAGGAAGTAAGCCTGGTTGATGTTTATTTTAAGATGCGCTTTTACTCTGAATTATCAATTCTGATGCATACTTGTTTTGTTCTCTTGGGTTGATTAGAGAGTTAATTTCGCAAAAATTGGGACTGGATCATTGTGGAGATACTGGCGAAGCTTCCATCTTGTGGGTGTCTTTTTATCTCCATTTTCATATCATTCAGTCATATACTTTACATAGTTTTCATGTTTCCCCATCTGCATAAGCAGGCAAATGTTAGTCCTAACCCTACGAAGGAACAACTGGTTAACTCCGTCCAGCAGCATTTTTCTTCTCAGGTTGGTCCCCTCACTTGCATTCAATCTCCACACACTCACATTCTACATCAGTGCTGTGGCCCAAATGAAAAAATTTCAAAATTAACCGCAAGTTTTCACAAAAATGTGACTCCCGGCCTCAAGATAAACTTCTTACAACTAAATATCTGGGTCTAAGTGTAAGTGCAATCACGTGCAAAAAGTTTTTTGAATACTATAAAGTTGTGAACTCTGAGGCATTGCCATTAATGATCCAACAGCAAGTGGACGAGGTACAAGTGATCGTGGAATTTATCCGGGCAGCAAAGAAACCACAATCAGTTGGCTTGCGTTGATGTGAGATGGATTACTTGAAGCCAGATTATTGCCTCAAATTCGTGTAATATATATATCTCTGTGTGTGTGTGTGTGTGTGTGTGTGTGTGTGTGTAGTAGATATACTTATGGACCACCCTAATTTAGTGTACCTCTAATTATTGACTACTAATTTAGAGAACAGGTTCGTGTGTATGCCTTGGTGCGTCAACTCATTCTCTAATACCCAAATCTTAACCTTGTATTATGGCGCATTTGGCAATGTTATTATCCTTAATTTATGATTAACGTCTAGCCTATTCTATATTAGTCGACTGATGGAACAATCCACTTGGCCTTCAGTTGCCACAATTTCGAGGTATTATATTTGAGTTGAATTAATAATGTGATTTGTTTAGGATAATGTGGGATTTGCACGGTCAACAAGGTAATACTCGTAATTTAATGCTTCATCAATTTGAGAGTTTCCCTTTTAAAGGGATAAAATTATTTGAGAAGATTATTGATTATTGAATTCCTTTTAGAAATTATTGTTCCAAAATTCATTTTCCTAATACGATTATGAACATTTTTGAGTCGATCCAAATGAACACTTACAAATAATTAACTGCCAAAAAAAATTGCAGCCTGGCTTCTGCATATTTGCACATATATATGTTAAGTTTAATAAGAACATTTTCATGTGCAAGTATGCAGAAGCCAGGCAGCAATTTGGTGTCAAGAAGTGATGGGTGTTGATATTTTTGTAGAGATGAGGTGATGGGGACATTGTACAAGGGTAACACTAACCACCAACTAGGAATTAATGGGTTTTTCCTTCTTTTTTTTTTTAAGTAGTTTAATTTCTCGAACAAAATAGTGGGCTTTATTCTTTGTGATCGTTGGAGGGTCTCTTTCTCTTTACGTAAATATTAAAGAAACTATCTCACAATTGGCCGCTACAAAGATTTTGTGGCAAAAGGTTAAGGTGCCTGCTTTGGATTTCGATGGTTTTCAAAATCTTATTTGGACCCACCTTAGTCCTTGTACTACCTCAAAAGAAGGTCACTTCGTTTCTTGAAATTGATATATAATATTGAAAATATCATGAATCCAGCTGTCAAATTTAATTGAATTCATGTAATTAGTTTATTGATAGAGTAATTGACAATATATTATGTGTATTTTGCATCCTAATCATTGGGTGCATGAAAAGGTAATGTAGAGCAGTGGATTTTGTATCCTAATCATGGGTGTATGAAAAGGTAATGTATAGCACCCAATTGCGGAAATAAAGTTCGTGCTAAACCATGGAATTCATTAGCCAAAGAAATTTAATGCAAATTAACGCAATTAATTAATATAATATTTATCTAAACATGATAATTTTTTAATTTTCAAACTAATGATTTTTTTTCCATAATTTTCAATTAAGTGTAATATAATAAGATAAAATTTTAAAAATATAGGTAAAAATATGATAATATATAAAAATATAGATAAAGCTACGATTGAAATATATTTTAAAAAAAACTATTTTAGAAAAATAAAAATATCAATAAGATTATATAATGATGATATAATTGTAATTTTAAATAAAAGTTCAACTTTAATTAATAGAAAATCTAAATTTGTGGAGTTAGGATAGTGGAATTGATTCTTATAGATAAGGAGGAGTTCACGATCCAAAGGATCAATTGTGAAAAATAAGAAATAATATTACCATTATTNTTTATTTTTTTTTTTTTTTTTTTTGCTTCATAGATTTTATTTAGTAAGTTTCTCGTAAGACGAGTCGACCAGATTCATATATATAGTGAAAAGTAACAGTTTAGACATAAAAAATAATATTTTTCTATGTGTTAGATTAGGTTAGAAACTCGTGCACAAATTGACATATAAAACAATTTCATAGAGTTTTTGTGGTTTTTCCTTCAAGAAAATTAAAATAAACCTAAAGAAGTAGTGTGGTATTAGTTATGGAACGCAAGACAAAATCCTTGTTCTTGGGAGTTGTGCTTTAAAATGGTTCCACTAGAAGGATTATATATGATTTTATAAAGCTCTCATCAATATCATCACACATAATTTCATATGATTGTTAGAGGAACTAGGAGAATATGCATGATAGCTATAAAACTTGTTAATGGATATCTTCTTATTCAACCTTTTTTCTCCTCCATCATCTTTTTTGCTCGAACATTATCTTTCAGCCACATGCAATTTGTTTTGTTTTGTGATATTTTCTCGAGTATTTTTTTAATAAAAAAAGTACATTATTACGCCATGCAAAAATTAGGATAAAATAGGCTAACCTTTAACTACAATAGAAATTTCTGTATACCTATCCTCTTCGCTTATGTATGTATGGCTTGTGCTCCAACTAAAAGAGAAAACAACAACTAATCATAAATACAACTCGTTTATGTTCCTGCTTTGCATTTGAGCTAACTCCTCCCTCCTCTCTTGTACATATACAAGTATAGTGGTGTTTGGGCTGGGCTCTATTGAACTTGATCCATTTCAATAATTCATTTGTTGGCCCAATATCTAATTTATTTCTGTGAGCCCATTACGTCCGAAAATAGCCCAAGCTAACGTTAATATTACAAAGCCCAAATCTGTCATTCCAAAGTCAAACTGCCGGTCTATCTTTCGTTTACTTGGCTCTCGCTATTGATCCCACGTTCCTTTACTATCTTCGACTTCTTCCATTGAAATTCCAAATCTAGAAACTCTTGTATTTACGAATTTTTCTGAGAATTTTCGGGTGGAGAAGAAGTGTGAAATGGCGTCGTAGGCTCACTTGGACAAGATGCAGACCGTCAGAACTATCGGAACCTCTGGCACACCGATCTTATGCGCACCAACCAAAATGATCCTCCTCGTATGTACACACATATACGATGTCATGTATATCAGTTATATGTAGAAAAGATTCACATTTTTTCAATATTCTTCTGTATTTAATTAAGAAATTCGACTAGGCGAGTCTTAAATAATTTTTTAGGTGAAAGAAATCAAATCGGAACGAGTTAATTGATATTTTCATATATTAATACTCCATTCGTAGAAATAATTGACGTGAATTAGCTAATTAATTGTTATTCTATCTCAATCAGAACATTTAGAGCCACTATTTACATTACTAAAGTTTTTTTTTTTTTTTTTTAACTACTACATGTGTATTTCTTTGCCAAGTGTGTCGTTCAATTTTCTTTTTGGTTGACAATTATATATTGATAACATGAACCATGCCCTGTGTATTAAATTCTCAAATTAAAGCATGATTATGTTTGTACTATTGTATACGTTATTAGTGTGAATTAGTTGTTACTTTATTGAATTTCAATTCACAACATTAATATCCACTTGGGCTTGCAAAATAAAAAATAATAAAAAACAAAATACAATAAAAGATTAATTCATTTAACGATGGTTGCATGTTACTTCTTTATTTCTTTTGCTGATATAGAGAAATGAAATATCTTTGAGTATTGATATTGTGGCTCTCGCTTAACATGTCTTTACTGTCTATAGATGGAAAAAACCAATTGAAAATATAAAGAGAGCATTTTATAGATACAACGATCTAAGTTACTCGATTATATTTTTTAAGGATTTTTTTGGCTTTTCTCTTTTAGTAATATATTAATATATATTTTTTGATATCTTAATCTAGGAGGTGAGAAAGAATCTAAGTTTTTCGGTGAGACCATTGGACCAAGCCCTCGGTCTCGGTAATATATTCATATTAACTTTAGGTATTATGAATCCAGAATTTTACGTTTGGGGCGCAATAGTGATCGCGTTACACTAGTTCATACTATGCTATGCCATAATTTTTGAAGTGTTTTTATTTAATTTCAACTATTACCAAGATATTTGACAGATAATCTATAAATTTGTTTCGACATAAAAAGTTAGAAATTTACTTAGTTCATGTCACGGCATGGATCAGTCACTGTCCCTAATTAATGATGGAAATGCCGGATTTTCCGATACATTTGTTTAAGCTAGTTGAACTTCAATGTAATGCTCAAATCTATTATTGTGCATTGACGCTTCAAAGTCGTGTGTGTTGTGTCCTAATTAACCAACTGTAGCAATAATGAAAACAAAATTCTTTCTTTCAAACTACATATATTTTCGTATTATGTACATCAACGTACGGAAGAGAAAGTGCAAAGTAGATAAGAAAAAGAACACTACAACCCCGAAGTAATCGGGGAATACTCGCCGTAAAATTCAGAAATCCCAGAAGCCAACCACAGCTTCTCGTTGAAACTCTCCTGCATATCCTCCGGTATGAACTGAGTACGGCAAAGGGGGCACGTCTTCTGATCGTGGTCCATCCAACGGTCCACACAGCTCCGGTGGAATATGTGTCTGCAGTTCATCAGCCTCCGGATCTCATCTTCCGCGCTGAATTCGTACAAGCATACCGCGCAGTTCTCCGGTGGATCCATCTCCTCTAAATCAGAGAAACTCACCACCGGCAGAAGCTCGCGGATCAGCGCCGCAGATACAGACCGCGGCAGCTCCGATCGGGTTTCTTCCCTCAAAAAGTAGGAAACAGGTTCAGGCTCCAGGAAATCCCTGAGCCCCAAAACAGAGAACACAGCGTACAAAAATCTCCTCATTAATCCGAGAAGCGTAAGCACGTAGACAAGCAATTTAGGGAGAAATAGGTCAGTGTATCCCACCGGAAACCCCATTTTTCCTTCCAATCTTGCTTCGAGAAGCAGAATTAGAAGCTTTTACGTGCAGAGTAGAGGTGTTTTGTGGGTGAAAGTATTGCTGTAGGAGTGGTGAGTATGGAGAATGAAAATGGAGGGGGTAGTATTTATAGGGCAGGTTGGGGGGAGTAAAATGACGAAAAGGGGTCTGATGAAAAGGGTAAATGGCAGTCAAAGGATTTGTGAGAGTGCGGGCGAGTGTATCTGCTGTCCCCTTCGTCTAGGTGTCGTCAGAAATTGTCGTACGGTATTCATGCGTGTGACAAGTTTACACGTGTAGGATATGATTAATTATTAATACACAATTACTCATTTACATAATCTCTCAACTAAAAAATTATAAATAACTAATATCCATCACATACAACATTTAAACACAATAGCGTTTCATTATATATTATTGCATGTATTAAAAATCACATTAAAATTTAAAAAGGAGGTATCATGTGGAACGGTCTTACGAATGTTTATCTGTGAGACGGGTCAAACCTATCGATATTCACAATAAAAAGTAATATTTTTTCATGGATGACCCAATTAAGAGATCTGTCTCACAAAATACGACCCGTAAGACCGTCTCAGACAAGTTTTTTATTTAATCATTATTTAATTCATTCAAAAAATGATTCCATTTTTCGAACACGTAGTTAATAACAAAATATTAGTAAAACAAAAAAATTGCAACTAAATGAAAAAGAATAACTATACATTTAAAACAAACGAAAAAGAAAAAGCTATATAATTGAGACGGATTCGTATTAAATATATGTATTTAGTAATATTTCTTTTTACTAACAATTTTGTATCACTAAATACATTAGCTATTTCTAACAGTACTTTTTAATATATAATTAAAACACCCGTATGGTAAACTGAGAATTTTGTTTATATGTTTAAACTTGTCAACGATATTCTTAATTTCTTTGAAAAACAAATGAACTCATTTATTTGAGAAGAATAATAAACATAATTACAACAAGTTGGCTCTAAATAACTACTACTTGACTATGTGAATGAATTAACACTCTTAATTTTATAGAGCGTTTTTTCTTTGTCTGAAAAAACTACTTTAGACTTGGGATTTTTGAAAAGTATAAATAAATATGTCTTAAATCATATGTAGAATTTTGAAGCTTTTACTTTTCGCCAACAATATGAGCGTTACAATATACTAATTTTATTGCACTTGATTTTTTCCAACAATATGTGCACTAACCTGTTTTTATTTCTTGGAAACAAGAAATTATAAATTTTTCCCCTTTATACACATAATTGAGCTCCATGTATTGATAAAACAAAGATGTGGCTAAACGAAAATCATGTTTTCAAATCATCGAGAAACATTTCCAACCTTTTATATTTTATCTCCAATTCATCGACACTTTTTTGTGTTGTCTTTTATTTCTTTGTCCAAAAATTAATTAATATTATAACCTCTTCTTTTTTTTTTTCGTTTTGTTTCATACTACACATTTAGCACGGCTCGCGTGTAGTTAAATCTTTGAATAAGTCGTCCATTCAATTAATTTATGATGTGTTATAAATAGTTAGTTGGACGTCATGGTTTAAAGTCTAGGTCTCGTTGCGGTCGTTTATATAATACTTCGAAAAGCAAATTGGTTTTTTGTATTCGATAAATTTGAAATTCAGAGACGGATTTATTTGGGGTTTAGGAGGAAAGTATTAATGCTTTATTTTTTTAACACAAGAATATAATTGCAAAATTTGAGTAACACATGTCTATAATTTTAGTCATTTTTTAAAAGTAAATTACATAGTTACATATATATTATATTCAGGTGAGATGCAGTTAGAATAAATAAACAGTTTGAAATAGTACCATATACTTTTCAAAATCGAATTTCAACTAAAAGTACGTGCCAATAAAATTGTATATCGAGTGATTGTGATGGATTAGCAATAATTTGAAGGGGAGTAGCTATCTATCGGTAAAGTAACCCCTATGTCCCGGCGTTGAAGCTAATGTCTCGGGCTTTCGAGGCGGCGTGCTTGGCATGCACACCTTAATTCCATACAGTGCTTCAACGGGTACAATGCGAATGCTATAATTACAGTTATTATTGTGTAGGAGAAATCGATGAACCTTACCTAATGGAACGACAAAAGATAGGAGACATGAATATTCGCACCTTGTATGTATTTGAACCGATCAAAAAAGGTTAAATATTATTATTCTTTTTTGTAATGAGCCAACAATAATTAAATAAGAGGTGGGGATCGATGTGGGTCGCGGGGTCTTATTAAATTTATTTAATAAAAAATAATACGTATTCTGGAATCCTTTTCTTTGATTATAAAAACAAAATTAAAATAAAAAGTGAATTGTGCGACGTATATACGAACCCCAGCCATGGAGAGTGAGATCGGATAATGGATTATGATTCAAAGACGTGGCTGCATTCTAGCCAAATTCTGTTGGTGGATAGGGGACGATATATTGAAATTAGCATCATGTTGAAATATGAAATTTTCTTAAATTTTACATGAAATCTGATCCATTGAAATTTAAAAATTTTGAATTATGAAATTATCAACGATTATAATTTTTTGTAAAATGACAAACGTATCCTACGACACCTAAATAACTTCAAATTATGTACAAACTGAAGAGAAGTCACTCATAAAATAATAGAGATTTTTTTTGGAGACGAAACATAAATTTAAAAGTTTTTTTTTAAAAAAAGAAAGAAATGTACGTTAACCTGTAGATCAAAACCAAGATTCCCACATTAACCCTAATCTTAATAATGTCTTGATAGGCCAAAGACACCATGTCCCACGCAAGTTCGTCAGAATAATTTTTAAAAACGGGATAAGCAGACACGCTACATCAAAATACTCTCGCGTCTGTTTTTTTAATAATAATTTTCAGATGTAAGGTTCTTTACTAGTGGGATAAGGATTTGATATGAGGGGTCTTCTCTTGCCTCTGATTTTTTAGTGTGATCAATTTTTGGTCTAAATCTAAACATTCAATTGTGATGCTAAAATAGCGAGGAATATTGCTCAAAGAAAAAGAAAAAGAAAAAGAAAAACAAAATTATAATTGATAGGGAGGCATGCAGCGACGAAAAACAAGCATCATATATTAGGATAGGTATTTTTTGGCTACAAATAAGGGAGATCATGAGCTCCCGCCGATGGTAGAACATGGTTGGTTTTCTAACCAACCATCTATGAAACACCTGAACAAGGTGCTTCTTCCCAGTGATAGAACATAGCTGACCTGCCAACCAACCACCTGAGAAACACCTAAACTCTAGAGAAGTTTAGAAAGGGGCTGAAGATGAGTTCCAGAGTGTTCCCTCTGGCGCTTAAGTAATTTCAACTATAAAACAATATACTGAAAATAAGAGTGAATGTCCCCTAGAAAATGAAATCAAGCCTGATATTTATAAAGAGAAGGAGTTACCAAATATCAAAGGGGAGCTCGAGATAACTTCCGGCGCACGCTCAATTCAAATTCTAGCTATCAAAATATATACTGAAAATAAGACTGAATCCCCCTCAAGAAATTGAAATCAAGTTTGGTATTTATAGAGAGTTATCAAATATGAAAGGAGCACTTGTTTTAGGTGTTTCTCAGGTGATTGTTTGGTTGGTGTTCTATCACCGGCAAGAAGCTCATCTCTTCAGGTGTTTCCTAGGTGGTTGGTCAATAGCGGCGGGAGTTCACCTCCATATTTTTAACCAAAAAAAATACCCACACCATTTTGTTAGTGAGCATCACTACTCATAGATATTATTTTGATTAATTACCTTGTTCATACAAATCCCAAGTAACTAATCGAATCAGAAGTCCAAAAATCAGAAACATGTGGATCGAAAACTAGAACAGATTATTTTATTTAACAATAAAAATGTGGAAATCCTAATCGATCGGAATGTCTCTTGTTACATGTCACGCCACATAAATTTAATTGAGTGATGTTACATATAAATAATGTGTTTATACATCAATTTTTATATTTGTTAAAAGACCAAAATATTTTATTCAATTTGAAAAGAAAAAAAAGAAGAGTAAATTATTTTAATAACAATATAATGATTGTAAATACCAAAATAACGATAAATAAATGGTTGTACATTTAATATTATTCAATTTAATTTTTTAGTAAACATGAAAAATAAAATACTCGAATTAAACATGGGAGATCATAACAAAAAAAAAAGACAAAAAAAATAAAGGTCCCACGCCCATCCTTTGTACAAGTCGGCCAACACATGATACCACATCCTTGCGCCTGTGTATGTCTTGAGGTCCATACCTCTGTCCAAGATTAATAATATATTTTATTAAAAAATTACGTCTCAGACGAGAATCATTTATAATATATTAATTGTTGTTTGGGATATTCAAATATGAGAGGAAAGCGAGAAGAAAACAATGAAAAATGGTTTTGTAGTGGCAAATGTTGAACACTTTCTCCTTAAGAAGAATTTGCCCTCACAACGTGCTAGAGTTTGTGACAATCTTCTCCCAAGATACAACTACAACACTTGAATAATGAGCACTCAAATATTCAAGTTCTATCACAAGGAAATGAATAAAACTCTTTCTTTTAGAAGAAGGAAGAAGAAGAAGATGCAAAATGATGTAATGTGTGTTTGATTTTCAAAATGTCAAATATTTAATGTTTTTCAAATGAAGAGACATGATCTTTCATTCATGGGGATGTCCCTTGGCCATGGTAACTGATCACAATCATCAAACAATGCCAAGGAAATGAAAAAATATCAGAAAAATCGAAGGGACACAAAAAACAGCCGAAGGGGCGCGCGCGCGCTCCCGCCTGCGCTCGGCAGCGCTCGGCAGCGCCTGCCGAGTGCTGCGCGTGCCTGCCGAGAGCTCTCGGCAGGCACGCGCACCTGCGCGCGGATCCGCCTGGTGCCGATTCGCGCGCAGGTGCGCGCCTGCTACTATTCACGTACAATTTTTTTTTCCTCCATCGTTTCCTTCCCTTACATGTTCCGACTACTCGGTTGAAGTTCTTTCAACATTCGATGAACTTGTTTCGAGTTTAATTCAGAACCACCGAACTTAATATTCGTTCATTAAGCTTCGTTT
This sequence comes from Primulina huaijiensis, assembly GCF_012295235.1. Taxonomy (NCBI): domain Eukaryota; kingdom Viridiplantae; phylum Streptophyta; class Magnoliopsida; order Lamiales; family Gesneriaceae; genus Primulina; species Primulina huaijiensis. Next base: position 19,031,564 of record NC_133311.1, on the reverse strand, counting down.
TTCGTTTCGAATTTTTCCAATCAAACACATTGATTTATTTGCTTAATTTTCATTCATTAAACATCAAAATTTTCCAACATTAATTAATTATATTTATTTCAAATTATGTCTCCCGACAGTTTTGGAATGAAGCTAGCTTCCCCTGAATTAAAATCTCACTACGATCCACAAAACCATTAATGGTCCATTCTTTAATATTTAATTATAATATGTCTTTATATATAACATATAAGCTGATAAAGAAATGTTGTTTTTAATGTTGGGAATAAAATTCAATGCATTAAAAAAAATATAAAAATATATCTGAGATCATCTTACGAGTTAATTTCATGAGACAGATCTCCAACCCAACTCAACTCATGAATTACTTTTATGTTAAACATGATTTAGATCGATTCGTCTCATAAATATACCATCTCATAAGAGACATTCTCTCTACATTCCTTGATTTATCTTCTAAAATATTCCACAAAAAGAATTAGATCCCCAACATGATCATTATTATCCGAGGCCACTCGTAGACTAGTAAGATTTCACTTGATTCGAACACTTTAATAAAAAATGTTCAATTTAAAATTTGTTACTGATGTTTATCTTTATGAATTAAATGGAGTTTGTCATATCAAGATTAAAATATTAATTAATCCAGCTAGTAATATGTAACATGCAGTACATAAATTCATGTGCTATGCACAACCTTCCAACCTTTCATTATTTGAATTTCAAACCTTGTTTAGCTCTGATTTTTTCCTTGATTTCAAAATTTTTCAATATTTATACAAAATTAGTTGATGCTAGCTTGTGCTATTGATAGTAAACTGTAAAGATATTGAAGAAACAAACTGCCGTTGTGGTGTATCTTTTTACCATATTAAATCATCCATGGTTTTCTCCTCATTATCGAATTGGACTCTTTGCCCTTAGATCGAATTTCAACTATCAACCACCATAATATCCTCCAATTTTTACTAAAGGAATAACCATTAAAAGAAACATTGACCACGTCAGTGTCCCAGTAAAAAAATATTAAAACTGAAAAAATAAAATAAAAATACTAGTAGATTAAAACCATAAATTAAACGATTGATACTATGGAAAAAATAACACGCCCAAACAATGTTACTTCTGTATTTCAAAAACTTCCAATATAAATGATGAAAAACTTAGCCAGATCAAACCACCTAAAAGATCTAACACATGAAGAATATATACTTAGCTTTTTTTGAATACATAAAGTAGCTAGACGTGTGATATAGGGCCAGTGCTTAGGACAAATTATGGCCAGCAAGAGAATGAGCCAATCACAAAGAGATTAAAATTGTATGGAATTACAGTAAGACACGAAGGCAGGCTCTGGCGTGAGCACGATGGAATAAAAACGAAGTTACAGCTATACACTCCTATTATCTTTTCATCTGTCGCCCTTCCTTTATCACCTGCTTTACTGTATAATCACGTACATTTTGTTCCCATACAATTTTGTCTGGGGTGGATTCACTTCTTCTCTTAACTATTTAACATTTATTTTAATAATTGCATCGTAAAAACAAGGGCAATACTAAATACATGGGCAATGCCAATATATGATTTAAAATTCTACATATTTATGTATGCATGATTTTTTTTTATTATTATTAGTTTCTTATACATGTTTTTTTCCTTCCAATTTTTCACTCCATAAAACTTCATTAATGGTTATATTTTTCCAAGTACTGAGGGCCTCCCCGTCAAGAATATCAAGTGGTGGAACAATCAAGAATGGCAACGTGAATGTGATAATGTGCCATATGTGGCATCTATACGAATGTGTATTATTAGTTTTTAAGTGAGTAATTATTTATTTTGGATAATTAATGTACATTTTAATTTTAAGAGTTTGTTCAATTTGGGATAAGAAATACAGATCAACTCCCTCTTCGTCTATGGGTTTCAAGTTTCAACCTTACAAGATTTATTTTAAATAAATCATTCCTACAGTAACTTAAAGTCAAAGAACATGTCATATTAGTGTGAATTTGGACAAATTCCCAGATAGAGTTTTAGAGCGGATAAGGTTTCATCGTGTAGTAAGAATAANTTTATTTAATTTTGGGCCAGATCAATCGTGAGAATTGTAGGGATTTATTTGTTTTCGTTTTCTAAGACTTGTAAAAAGTTTTGTTTTGGAAATGCTCAGGAATGATAGATACCATGCACAGCAGCGTATATTTAATATTAGAAATAAGAAATTCATTTTGAGAAAACAAAAAATAAAATATCATTAATATTATTATTATTATAATATATAATACATAATCTAGGTTTGCAAAGGTGGCCCACTTAAGTAAAGGAGCAAAGAGATGGGACGGGATTAAAGATAACGATTTCAGCAGAGGATGAGTAATATTTGTGGGTCAAATGGGGGGCACGTGAGATGTTGGTTATCTTTTATAATTTTGTACCTAACATTTTCAGGAAATTGTACAGTTTTTTCCTTTTAAAGAATAAAATAAAATAATAAAAACCATCAATTTTCAAAAATTCACGTGACTTCTTGCAGGGAAATGCACATTAGGTATTACCCTAATATTGCATCCAATGGTCATACACTAATGATAGGTTGAACTCAACTGATTCGTGCTTAACGTGTAGTTTACACATAAGTTATTTAAAATAATAAACTTAGAATTTATATTAAACTCGTTTGAATGACATAATAGTAATTAGGTGAACCCTAATGTTGGATCAAATCGTCGTCCCCTACTCGATTTTGACCTCAAATCAAGATGATGGAAATTTTGGGCCATCATACGTTAAATTTCCAGGACCTTTCTTATTGGGCCAATGATAGTTAACTGAACGATTGTTGTTAGCCCATTTTGTTTTGTGACCCGACTAGCATTTAGGAAAACCAAACCTACGACAAAAATATACACACATATTTACCAGGGAAAAATAAGTGTCGTAAGTGTGTTAAAATTATTGATTGTATTATGTACTTTATTTATTTATTTATTTATTTTGGTTTTGGCGAGGAATTTCAATATGATAATGTGGATTTTTATACATTGGGACGTTTATATATTCTCATCTTTTGAAACAATATCGATCAAACCGGTAATTTGTGGATCATCGTCTTGCGATTCATCAAAGGCGGGAATGAACAATTTCATGTGACTAGTGAATTATTGGATTCAATCGAGTGATCGGGATCTATGTATAACTCATTTACTACACACAAGGGATCTTCTACTTTGCATAAAATGAGATCCACATGATTCAATAGTGGTACTTCGCACGTCACCGGATCCGTGATTTTATTATTATTACGTAGTATAATTAATGTTTAACAAAAACGATTTAGAGCCCAAAACGATTGAGATCCACATGATTCAAACCTTGACAGCTAGATGTCAAGGTTTGAATTCAAAATTTGGAATGGCTGATTTTGTTGTGTACTTTGGTTTGGTGATGAAAAAAAAAACACATTGGTTTGAAAGAGAAAATATGCATCTGTGTCGTTTAAATATATACAAACAAAAGAAAAAGGTAAAGTGTCACATTTCATTCAGCCTTTCAAAGATTCCTAGACTGGTTTGAGTAAAAAGTGTTAGAATAATTGATAAAACCATTAGCGTAAAAACGAATTTATAGAGATAAAGTAATAACCGAAACAAGTGTGATGTTTACAGTATGACTATTATGTAAAAGAAAACAAAACCAAACCAAGGCCTGTAGCATGTACAGTTTCCTTAAAACAGATTCGCCCTCTCCGGTATGTGCTTCGAGGTTTCAGCGGACGTCTGTTTCCCAGGATACAACGGAACAACCAGCAGTGACTTAGCACGAGACACTACTACGGCGAACTGAAAACGTACCTTTACTTTATCACCGAGATTTTACGAGAAGCCAAATGGAAAGATAACAATATGTAATGCAAGAGAGAGCTTGAAAGAGAGAAAATTTCATGTACTTGAAATGAGGAAATGAACCAACTATTTATAATTCACAGTGATGTATGTGATTTAAAAGGTGCAGCAATTGTATGGAAATCTTCCAAACAAACTGTAATAGCCAGATCCACGATGAAATCTGAGTTTATAGCTCTTGACAAGTGTTGTGAAGAGGCTGAATGGCTGCGTCACTTTTTAGAAGATGTTCCAGGATGGGAAAAACCTGTGCCGGTTATATGCATACATTGTGATAGCCAATCTGCGATTGGAAGGGCACAAAATAATATGTATAATGGTAAGTCTAGGCATATACGTCGTAGACATAATACCATTAGACAACTACTCTCAACTAGAGTTATATCTGTTGACTATGTAAAGTCAAAGGATAATATAGCAGATCCGCTAACAAAAGGGTTAACAAGAGAGTTAGTTGCGAAAATGTTAAGGGGAATGGGGCTCAAGCCTATAGAATAAATTGGTGTGAAGGAAAACCCAACATACGCTGACTGGAGATCCCAAGAACTAGGTTCAATGGGAAAACCTAATCGCACTGATTTGGTAGATCACTGTGGGGGTTATCCTTAGTCCGTTCCTATTAGAAAATAGTGAATGTTGAGGATAAGCTTACGGCTTTTAATGATTCTGATAAGAAGCAATATAGAATCACCTATGTGAGAGAGAAGTGGGGCCGCTTCGAAGGAATTGCAGGGCTCAATTCTAGACCCTCTTGCAGAACCAGGCGTGTGTTCATGGACAAAACGAACACAATCATGAGAACTGAATAGTATCAGGGAGAATCTTGTGTGAAATATATATTAATTTACATAAACGGCAGAACAGTTCAAGGACATCATATCTACTGGTCAGCTAGTAAAGCAAATATATTTCATGAGGGAAGGTTCAAAGGGTAACACCTACCTATCTTATGCAGGATTCAACTGTAGAACTTTGTCACCAAGATTTGTATCAATTTTCATTCATGTGAAGGATTGTTGGAAATTTTAATAAAAATTTAAAGGTTGAATAAAAAATTGTGTCTCATGAATGTGGGAGTGTCTTTTGGCTCTCCACATTCTTGAGTTAATTGAAGAGTTTTGACTCTTCATATTGTTGAGTTAATGGGAAGATTAATTGAGTTAATTAATCTTCCATGACTCTTGGTGTGCATTCTGGGGCTTATAAATAGTGGGTTCATTTCCTCATTTCAAGTACATGAAATTTTCTCTCTTTCAAACTCTCTCTTGCATTACATATTGTTATCTTTCCATTTGGCCTCTCGTAAAATCTCGGTAATAAAGTAAAGGTACGTTTTCAGTTCGCCGTAGTAGTGTCTCGTGCTAAGTCACTGCTGGTTGTTCCGTTGTATCCTGGGAAACAGACGTCCGCTGAAACCTCGAAGCACATACCGGAGATGGCGAATCTGTTTTAAGGAAACTGTACATGCTACAGGCCTCGGTTTGGTTTTGTTTTCTTTTATATAATAGTCATACTGTAAACATCACACTTGTTTCGGTTATTACTTTATCTCTACAAGTTTGTTTTTACGCTACTGGTTTTAGCAATTTTTGTAACAAAAAGAAGCCATCTTGATTCTTGAGCGTTCAAAAGGTAAAAATTACAACAATTACTATATAAATTACATATTGAATAAATTAAAGTGCAAACAATATATAATGTTGCAATAAATGGAATTGAGAATGTTCAGCATGCCTTGTGCACTACTCCACTTGCAACTTTTGTCGTAATCAATTATGGGATTAGTTAATTGCTACCATTTCTGACTTTGCCGCATTCATTTATTATCTCACTGTGCAATGAATGTTAATCGTGTTGTCATAGTCCAGTAAACAAATATGTTCCAAAGAGAATTGTATCCCGCAATAATTTTAAATAAAACATCGAACAAGACACCAGTTTGCAGGAATATTCAATCTCTTGCGGTTTATTTTATAATTTTCCAAGGGACCATTTTTTTGTAAAAAAAAATAATAATAACGAATGATCCCTTTAAATTAATGTCTTCTGCATCATGTGCCGGTTGTTCTTGATATTAGGAAAACATAGTGTGTATTGTTGTTATCTTTTGGTTTTATTTATAAGATGAATTTTGGATTTAGTGAAAAGTTTTTCTCTTTTAACATAATGAGAGGTTTGTTTTAATGTGAAATGTGGATTCGAACTCGGTTTTTCTGAGGTCATTTAGAGTCGAAATTATTTGTCCCACTTACATAAACATATTTTCGAAAAGTAAGTAAGCGTCTTAAACCTCGCTTATGATTTGAGCATTATTAGATTAGTGAAGTATGATTGAATCTAAAAAAAAATCTAAATAGTTTGAACAAAGAAAATTTTATCTTAAGTTTCACCGGCTAAAAGTTTAAATTCAAAGATTTTTATGTAGGATATATTTAAGTTATTGTTATTCTATGATATTTTATATAATACATTGCTCAGTTTTAATAAAATTACAAAATATAAAATATTTGAGTTATTATCTATTGTGACTATTAATATATTGTTGGAGTGTGATAACTATAGCGGTTGAACGGAGAAATCAAAACATAACGTTTGAGAATTGTACGATTTAAATTATTTGAGTCGTACCACTACAATCAGATATAGTTTTTGGTAAAACCAACAAATGTTCTGTCCTATAATTAGTATCAGAGAAAAAGTCAAGAGTTCGATTCTAGTTGATTATAAGAAGTACAATTGTTAGGAAAGAGATTGTTGGAGTGAGATAATTGCCCATGTTGAGTAGAAAAATCGAAACGTTACACTTGAACTATTGTATGCTTTAAAATATTTGAGTTGTAGCGTTACCATCAACTATAATATTTGATAAACCGACAAACGATCGATCATACAATTTAACTACCAAACCAAGATTTTATGTATAGGGGTCGAATTAAAGCTTCAAAACTCGAAAAATTTAAAGAGAGCAAATCACATTATTGTGTTATATGAAATACAAACAAAATGAAGCATAGACATTACCTTCCAAGTATAGAATATTCCTAGCTCTTGATTGGCCATAGCAATGTTCTATTGTGCTATAGTGATGCCCAAAGAGACAAGGTTCTATATGAAAATTGTCCAAAGCAATCGGCACACCTCTGTTAAAATATTATCATAGACAATAGACAATAGACAATAGACAAAAGACGTAAAGAATGGCCAAAACACATCAAATCGGTGGGGTTTCATATTTCCGTTGGGGATTTTTCGTCCCCTTTTGTATCTAATAATCTCGTGAATTCCAATGCTTCTTGTCAAAGCCAAACCAAAACCTAATAATGCTCAATAATTTGCCAACCATATCTACAATTCCATTTGATCTAAACTTCTCCTTCAAGGGATGTGCAAAATCAAGTTCTCAACTACTCTAAAGCCCACAATTTAATTATATCATCACTTGATTTCGGCAGAAAAATTATTGATAAGTTTTCAAATATATACACTCAACATTTCATATGGTCTATTTCTGAATTTGATGCCATTGAAAAGAAGTTCACATGAATTCATTAATTATTTACTTAATATAGTACCACAAACATATCCCTAACGTATTTATGCATGTTATTCTCTACATATGTGAATCTCAACCAATCGAATCAAATCCTCTGAGCAAGACAGGTTGAAATTCCATTTACAAAGAGAGGTCTCCATGTCTTAAATATCAGGAATAGGAACGGTACAGATAAATTTAAGCAACATTTTCTTGCTTTTCACTTGTATGTTTCGGTCTTAGTACCGAAACATTTTCTTCACTAACCATTTACAAAAACTATCCCATATTATTATCAATTTTGCTTGAATCACTCTTGATGAGTAAGTACAACTTACTTATTTTGAAAATTTTATAACAAGAGGAATAAAGTTGAAGGACCACATTAAAAATCCATTACTCAGCTCATATCAATAGAGTCATCAATCTTGCTTTGGACTCGACACCCTCAACTTCTACATCCACCCTTAGTACAACCCAAAACCATTATAAAAGCCGCCAGCTGGGACACTCCCATTGTAGTTTCTCCAGGCAATTCTTGGTGTTGCTCAGCCTCCAAACCGCCACCTTCACCACCGGTTGAAACCACGCCTACGTCATCACTAGTGTCCTACCCCTTTCCACTCTCTTCCCCCATAGATCTCAAATTTCGGCTCTAACCCTCCACCATGGACTCCTACACCATCACGAACACTGTCAATGGCGGCCCCAATCCCGCGGTTGATAATTTTTCTTCATCGTTCTGTAAATTTAACTCCGCACTTACCGCTGGCCTTCTCAACCCAACGTCACCCCCTCCGTTTGTGGATAAAACCCGTTCAAGCCCAACCCTTTTCGAAATGATGTCCAATGAACCCGATTGCCACCTCAAAGCCTCAACCCTTGTACCTAACGGTGTTGTTCCGTTTGAGAACCCCCAAAGCTCGAAGCTTTCTGCAAACCCACCGCCCCAAGACAAGAAGGCGCTAATGCAGCAGCGTTTATTGGATCTTCTGACTTCGAGGAGCCCCGGAAACCAGTTTAATGATATGGGTACTGGCGATGTGAAGCTGACTTTAAGTTCCAAGGATGGGGTTAGCGTCTCTATGAGTGTACATAGACAGATCCTTGTGGCTCATAGCAGATTTTTTGCTTTGAAATTGAATGAGAAGTGGGTTAGGCAGCAGCGCAGTATGGGGCCATACATTGTGGAGATAGCGGATTGTGATGATATTGAAGTTTATATTGAGAGTCTTAGGCTAATGTATTGTGAGGATTTGAGGAAGAGGCTGATGAGGGAAGATGTTCCACGAGTGTTGGGTATTCTCAAGGTGAGTCTTACATGCTCTCAGAAATCGCTAATCTACATTTCTTCGATGTAGTTGAACCTTTATATTTGTTCAATAAATGTAAATCTAGTGATAGGTGGTGAAAGTTGATCCAGAATTGAAAAATAAGTGAATGAATGGAGAAAAGTGCAAGGTTGTGAATGGCATAATAGAAAATTGGAGATGAACATAACTGTATAGAAGGATAAGCTGGATAATAAAGATGAGATAGTTATGTTTAAGTGGCGATCAAGTTTGCTAACAAATAAGAACTTAAATTGTGATGGATTAGCTCGCCAGATCTAAGAGCTAGATAACTTTCCTATTCGAGTTCCACTGATGCATATAACTGCTGTTTTTTTGGAATTTAATGTGTGGTAGATGTAAGTCAAGTTGTAGATATCCACATATGCACGGTGCAGTTTATGAATATTGAAGTTGCTATTACTGGCTGGAATTTTACTCGAATCTGTTAGCTGTGAAATGGGGGTTTTGTCTTTGCCAGTATGTTGTGATCCCAAATCGATTCCATGAGCTGTTGTAGAATGGTTAATAAGTTAGAGACTATATCCTCCCTAGTAGACTGGTACTGGGGTTTCGGCTATACTGTTGAACTTATCGACTAACTTATTGATCGTGATGTGAAAACTCTCTACTTGTGTTTCGGCGTGTCATCATATGAATAATCTTTACAAACCCTTAAATGCAATAATGTAAGTGAAACAGGGTAGCCGGTATCTGTCACATCAATCCCCATTCTGGATTGCATCTGTACAGAAACTTATCTGAACCCAATAAAAGCTTGAAAGATAAATTAAGTTTCAACTATGGTCCTTATGAGAATCTTATCGTAGAATGTTATTTTAAGTAAAATATATTCTCCATTTCTGTATCTTTTCATGTTGATTTGTTCCAATTTTCCAATGCATGGTATAGTATTTCCAGCTGCACATGGACCTATAAAACATTGGAAAATTAATCTTGATTGACAGTGGACCTGAAATTTAGAGAATGAAACTTGATTGGTAGCGATATTGTTTGTGTTTTGATTTTTGCCAGCCTAGTTTCTCATCATAAGAATGCAACTCAAGAGTCAAGACTGAGCAAATGCCTCAGAGTTTTAGGAATTTTATTTCTTTCAATCAAGTCCCTGAAAAATATGATTTACTTCAATATATAGATTCCTTAGAGTAGCCCTTTTTGCTCTCAAGATGACTTCACCAACAAACTTTGACTTGAAATGGTTAAGACTTTGTTCACAGTTTCACTCAGTGTTACCTATATTTCTATTCCATGATCTTTTTTTTACAATTATTTTCATTCCAATGTCTCATCGTAGATAAACCATTTATTATTATCGAATTGTGAACAGATGAATGATTGTTGTTGGAACATTAAGCTAAACTCCACGGTTATGTTGTAAAAATATGGTAAATGTCTTGTAATTAGGTCTCATCGGCAATTGAATTTGATGCTGGCGTGTTGTCTTGCTTGGAGTACTTGGAGGCTGCTCCATGGGCTGAAGATGAAGAAGAGAAGGTAGCTTCCTTGTTATCAGAGCTTTGTCTCGAAGGGGTTGGAGCTGTGGAAGTTTTGAAGAGGGTTTCTGTTGATGTTACCACGGGGCTGGAATACGGAAATGATAATGAAGAATTGCTTCTCAAGCTTTTGCACGCAGTTCTTGAAGGAAAAGATGAGAAAGCTAGGAGAGAGATGAAAAATTTGATCACCAAAATGCTTCGTGAGAATTCATCCCACACAGATTTGAGAAAGGAGTCGTTATACTCGGCTTGTGACGGGTGCCTGAACTTTCTTCGGCAATATTTTCTGAAAGCGGCAGAAGAAGCAACACAGAATGTTGGCCAGATAGCCAGACAGGCTGATAATTTGCGTTGGCTTTTGGATATATTGATTGATAGACAGATTGCTGAGGAGTTTTTGAAGATATGGGCATCACAGTCTGATTTAGCTGAGGCTCATTCGAAAGTGCCAGTCATTCACCGATACGAAGTTAGCAGAGTTACGGCCAGATTTTTTGTTGGGATTGGTAAGGGGCAACTATTAGCCTCGAAAGACGTTAGGTGCATGCTTTTGCAGACATGGTTGGTGCCATTTTATGATGATTTTGGATGGATGCGGAGGGCATCCAAAGGTCTTGATCGACATTTAATTGAAGATGGTCTTAGCAACACAATATTAACTTTGCCGATGCCCTGGCAGCGAGAGATTTTTCTGTCATGGTTTAATCGGTTTCTTAATGCTGGTGATGATTGTCCAAATATCCAGAGAGGATTTGAAGTTTGGTGGAGAAGGGCTTTTTGGAAACGAAATGGAGAGTCTGAAATACCTCGACAAATGCGCATCACATCTGCCTCAATAGAGAACTCTTGAATTTGAGATTCAGCAGTCAAATCTTGACAAATGATTTCGAGTTAATCCCTTTCTTTTGAAACTGAGCCGAAAAATTTGTTTTGGCCAATAGAGCTCTCAAAGAAACTGGTTGATGTGCTAAAAGATTACCCTGGACGAAGAAATAAAGAAGTGGGCGTTGATAAAAGTTTGAGTTCAGTCAATTCATTACTCGGAACTATTTTGTCATTCTTTGCCACACAGTGAGCGTTTGCTATTTGAAGGAGGTTAGTTTCTGAAAGAAAATTTACACCTATTTGATAGTGTTGAATGGTGAGGAACTAGCAAAGTCCAGGTGAATCCAATTACGGGTCATAGGCGGCATTGATTACGCTGGTCCTTGTCGTTGATGTACTTTCTCATTCTGCTACATACTTTTTACTGAAGTCTCGGTTTCCATTTGTATTTCATGATTTACATTGTATGCTAATCATATGATGCATCACTGGTAGAAATTTTAAAATCAAGTTCCGAATCTCTTTTGGTTGCAAGATCCTCTTTTCGCCATCTGTTGTTGAATACCTTAGGAATCATTCGACAACCACTTTTGTAAAAAAGCATACGGTTCGAACTACTGCCCTTCAGTCCCAGGGGCAAGGGGCCTGACATGAGATCTGGAATGTCTAGTTTAATTTTTCTTGAAATCTGAATTTTGCTCTTCCGGTTAAATCAAATCTCACCTCGTCGGCTAACCTCCCACCAATTTTCTGGGTGTGGCCCTCTCCCATTTCAGTAATGAATGCTATACAGAATACAATTCATATGTGTATACGTGCTACCTATAGAAGGCAGCTCAAGTACAATTCACTTGTGGATACTGTTGAAATTATATAGCCTTCGAAACAATTTCGGCTAAAAAATTATTTTCGATCAAATCGAAACACAGCGGAAGCGATTACGTAATTTCATAAATTATAATCGAACATATGAATATAAATTAATTATGAATAAAAAAAAATTTACTAGAAAACTAACCTCTTGTAGTTTTTTCTTTTTCGCGAATCCGAGATGCGTAGAAACCACAGCCTTCCAGTACGATCATTGCTATTGACGGTAGTGCGTGGGCACTCAAAAAAACGCAAATGCTAGAAATAAAAATTTTTTGTTTTGTTCTCCACTTTATTTTCAACTCATGAAAAAGTAGAGAAAAAAATATTAATTCCCCCTTTTAGAGACCACCTAGGATCCTATTTATATTAATTCAAAACCAAGAGTCCAAATCTTATCCCAATTTGGACTCCAAAAAATCGACCATCACATCTAGGATAGGCCAAGGTTTTATGTGGTTTGAATAATATATTTTATGCATTTTAAAACTATTTTAAAAGCCATAAGATTTCTAAAATCTTATAAAAATAAATTAGAATCTTATTCTAACTTATTTTTAGATATTAAATAATATCTATAATTTATTCACAATAAATTAAAGATATTATAATCAACTTTTGGATATTATCATAATAATCCAAATATATAATTATCTCATAATTATAATTTAATATAATTAATATCTCATAATCAATTATATTTATCTCCAAACTTTTGGAGTTATGGAAACATTTTTCCATATCCACACATGATTTCTAAATTGCATTTTTTTTAATCTTTCATTAATTTGAAAGGCGTGCCGGAGACCATGGACTCATAATTAGAAGCTCCAATAAATTAAATAAATAATTAAACTCTTTAATTAATTTATCTAATTTATTAATTCCATAATTACTCCACTAAAAATATGGAATTGCACTCTTCTTCATTATGAAATATCTTACTCTACTAAATTGAGCAGTCCATTGATATAATCATTACATATGGATTAATCCTCCATAGACAATTCGTAATTGAAGCTAGGAATTTTCCGTTTACCTCTTCAATTACTTCTTATCCTCATTTACTATTAATTCACTAGTGAGTGGTTTAATTTATAACTTAATTATAAATTAGTTGGGCCCATCACTCAGTTCCAGAATTAACAAATGAGAGAATCGTCCTTCTACTTCTCGCAAGAAGGAATGGATTCCATGTCTGTGAATTCATATTCCCAGCTATTTATTTCAAATATAAATCTAAAATGCAAGTAATGAAAAAATTGAACAATTGCAAATTTTAAACAAGCAAATTAAGAATCATATTGAAATGAACAGGAGTTTATAATCACATCAGGATTAAGATTTGTCCATATATGATCATCTTATGATTTAAATAGAGTTTCATATTAACAACGGAATTTATTATGAAATATTTAAGTAAATCGGTCATAGTCCTACATAATCTCATTATATATAAATGCCCCCATCTAGATGTCTCTACATCGACGTTCCGGATAAGACAGTCACGTTCATAATGTTCAAGGGCCGCATTAGTGATGTTTTAATTAAAGATCTCATACTTTAATTAATTTCATCACTGACTAAATTTAAGTTTATTATTCATAATTTTAATCCTCGTGTATATATAACTTTTATATATACTAAAATCATGGTTACATCCAATAAACTAGGGATTTTACTATGATATTCATGACAAAAATATTTCATGCAAATATGTTCAATAATAAATGTCGTTTTTATTAATAATAAAAACATAATATTAATATCCAATGCTTTAATGGCACTATCCCCAACAATCTCCCACTTGCACTAAAGCATGTGAGACATGTCTCTAAGTCCTAGATTTAGCATATGCCTCTCAAACACTTTTGTAGGCAGTGTCTTGGTGAATGGATCAGCGAGGTTTTCAGCAGACACAATCTTGAGAATTGAAACGTCACCTCTTTGCACTATCTCTCGGATCAAGTGGTACTTCCTTTCTATATGCTTCGATCTCTTGTGACTACGAGGTTCCTTTGAATTAGCCACTGCACCACTGTTCTCACACCACAAAGTGAGTGGATTATTCATATTTGGAACAATTTCCAAATCAGATAGGAATTTCTTAAGCCACACAGCCTCTTTAGCAGCTTCGGAAGCAGCTATGTATTCGGCCTCCATGGTCGAGTCGGCTGTGCTGGATTGCTTGATGCTTCTCCAGACTATGGCACCGCCACCAAGAGTAAACACTGATCCAGACGTTGATTTTCGAGTATCTCTATCTGATTGAAAATCAGAATCAGTGTAACCGTCTATTTTAAGGTCTCCACCTGAATAGACAAGCATATAATTTCTCGTTCTTCAAAGATACTTGAGAATATTCTTTACCGCTATCCAATGATCCAAACCAGGATTTGACTGAAAACGACTGACTATCCCCACAGCATAACATATGTCTGGCCTAGTGCACATCATTGCGTACATAAGGCTGCCTACTGCAGAGGCATAGGGAACACGTCTCATGTCCTCGACTTCTTGCGGTGTCTTAGGACACTGCTCCTTAGAGAGGACGATTCCATGTCGGGTTGGTAGATAACTTTTTTGGAATCTTGCATTCTATAACGCAATAACATCTTATCAATATAAGTAGCTTGAGACAATGCCAACAATTTGTTCTTACGATCTCGAACGATTCGAATTCCAAGAATATAATTTGCTTCTCCCAAATCTTTCATTTGGAATTGCTTGGCTAGCCACCCCTTTACTGTAGACAATTTTTCAACATTATTCCCAATAAGAAGAATGTCATCTACGTAAAGCACTATGAATACCACTTTTCCATCTTTGATGTTCTTGTATACACAAGGCTCATCAACACTTTGATCAAAGCCATAAGATTTGATTGTTTCATCAAATCTATGGTTCCATGATCGTGAGGCTTGCTTTAGTCCATAAATGGATCTAAGCAATTTGCAAACTTTTTGCTCTTGGCCTTGGACTATAAAACCCTCTGGTTGCTTCATGTAGATTTCCTCGTCTAGATGACCATTCAGAAAGGCCGTCTTGACATCCATTTGCCATATCTCATAGTCAAAATGAGTATCAATTGAAAGTAAGATGCGTATAGATTTAAGCATGGCTACAGGCGAGAAAGTCTCTTCATAATCGACTCTCTCTCTTTGGGTATAACCCTTTGCAACCAATCTTGCTTTGAAAGTCTCTACTTTCCCATCTACACCTCTCTTTCTCTTATAGATCCATTTACACCCAATAGGTCTAACCTCTTCAGGTGTATCTACAAGAATCCAGACAGAATTAGAGTACATCGACTCCATTTCTTGGTTCATAGCTTCAAGCCACCTTTCTTTGTCATGATCTTCCATTGCCTGTTGAAATGACAATGGATCATCTTCCACCCCATCGGTGACAGCAACATTTGCCTCTTCATCTTGACGATAGCGGAGGGGTGGTTTAACTAACCTCCGACTACGTCGAGGTGGTATGATATCTTGACTTGGTTCAATGGTATCATTAATGGTTTCCTTAATAACTTTAATTGGACTTCGAATGATCTCATCATTGAGTAACTCCTCGGGTACTGTCTTACTTCGAGGCTTGAAGTTAGTCATATAATCATCTTCAAGAAAGATGGCATTTGTCGATACAATTACCTTTTTATCTTGAGGATCATAAAACCAACCTCCTCTCGTTCCCTTGGCGTATCCCACGAACAAACACACTTTTGAACGTGGATGCAATTTTCCAGTCTTTCCTTCCAGAACATGTGCTGGGCATCCCCATATGCGAAAATGAGATAAACTAGGTTTTCTCCCATTCCACAACTCTAGAGGTGTTTTAAGGATTGACTTCGATGGCATTGCATTCAAAATGTAAGTGGCCGTCTCTATTGCATAACCCCAAAACGAGATTGGCAGTGATGAGTAGCTCATCATCGATCTTACCATATCAAGCAAAGTGCGATTTTTCCTTTCAGCAATACCATTTTGCTGAGGGGTACTAGGTGCAGTGAGTTGGCATAAAATACCATGCTCTAACAAATAATCTTTGAACTCGGTATCAAGATACTCGCCGCCTTGATCTGATCGAAGACACTTTAAAGATTTACCTAGTTGCCTTTCGGCTTGCGCATGAAATTCTTTGAACTTTCCAAAAGTCTCGGATTTTCTATGCATGAGATGAATATATCCATATCTTGAGTAATCATCAATAAAAGTAACGAATTACTCATAACCACCTCTAGCTTATGTAATCATGGGACCACATACATCACTATGTATAAGCTCTAGTGGTTCCTTGGCCCTATTGCCCTTTTGCGGAGAAAGGTCTCTTAGTCATTTTTCCTTCTAGACGAGATTCACAAACTGGAAGAGTGCCAACAATTAGCTCTCTTAGAGGACCATCATTTACAAGTTTGTTTAATCTTTATAAGGAAATATGCCCTAACCTTAGGTGCCATAGATATGTTTTATCTTCATGAGAAACCTTTTGCTTTTTAGGTTTGGGATGTTCTACTTTAAACATTTCGACATTAAGCAGTGATTGTTCATTTGGTCTTAGAATATATAGTCCATTTTCGATTAAAGCAGTACAAATCATACGCCCATTTCTCAAAATAACAATCTCATTATTATCAAAATAAAGCGAATAAAATTGTTCATGCAACTTTGAAACAGAAATCAAATTTCTACGAAAACCAGGAATAAAATAAACATTGTTCAAAACCAAATGTCTATTATTAAATCTAAGTTTAATGACTCCTACTGCTCTTGCCGAAACTACTGCACCATTGCCTACTCTCATCGTGAAGGACCCATCGGCAAGCTCTTCATAAGAACTAAGTAGCTGCAAAGAAGAACAAACGTGATTAGTAGCTCCCGAATCAACTATCCATATAGAAGAATCAATAGTTACTAAACAAGATTCTAGAACAAGTAAATCATATTTACCTTTCTTCTTCTCTTTTAGGTCAGCGAGATATTTGGGACAATTTCTCTTCCAATGACCATCAATCCCACAGTGAAAACATTTTCCTTTGGGCTTTGCAGTGTCACCCTTCTTGTTGCCATTGGAACCATTCCAATTCTTTTGCTTTTTGGGAGCTCCTTTCCCTTTCACCTTATTCTTCCTTTTCAAACTAGCTTTGGAGGAAGACGACTTTTCCTTGACAACATTTGCCTCACCTTCTTGGACTTTTCCAATGGAAATGGCCTCAAAGGTTTGCAACTCGTTGAGCAGTTGTGTCATGTTATAATCAAGCTTATTCATGACATAGTTGCTCTTGAACTGCAGGAAAGTTGGAGGCAGTGATTCCAAAATCATGCTCACTTGCGTACCATCATCTATGGTTGCACCATGGGTTTCAGCCTCAGTGAAGTAGTTAATCATGTTCAAAACATGTGCTCCAACTGATTGCCCTTTTTTCATTCTTGCATTCATGGCATTCTTAATGGCCTCATGCTTAGATTGACTAGATTGCTGACCAAACATAGCTTGCAGAGAAT
The DNA here is from genome assembly GCF_012295235.1 of Primulina huaijiensis. Lineage (NCBI taxonomy): Eukaryota > Viridiplantae > Streptophyta > Magnoliopsida > Lamiales > Gesneriaceae > Primulina > Primulina huaijiensis. The sequence goes on along the minus strand of NC_133311.1, from coordinate 19,014,077 downwards.
CCATTATCTCATAAGCATTCTCCACATGCTCGTGCTTAAGCCTAAGCACATCGTTCATTCCGGCTAACATGTAGCCTTTAGCTTTATTGTTTGCCGCAATCCATCGATCATATATTTCTCGTACACTACGAGAAGCATTCAAAGGGGGCTCGGGAGGACACACCTCCGTCAAGACAAATTTGAGGTTCTCACAGACGAGTGCAATGTTAATGTTACTCTTCCATTTCAAAAAGTTTTCACCGACCAACTTTTCATTAAGTAAAGCAAGAACGGGACCAGAAGACATTATTGCTGAAATTAATATATAAAACGACATTTAATAAATTGAACAAATATCATAGATAACAAATCAATTTAGGAATCATAAATATGATGCATGATACATAATTATTTATTCTACCAATTCCAAGGAAATTTAATCTCACATTTAATAAGCCGCCTTAGGGTCGGACGAATTAAATGACGATTAAATGGAGACTATCTCTATTAATAAATAAAACATCAAGATATCTTATATCTTCAATTTTATTATTAATTACCTTTTAATTCAACCTAGATGCATTTAAACTATTCAATTGCATCCTTATGAGTGTGACCCACTATTTTGGATTTTAAATTACAATCCATAATTGCCGCCTTAGGATAGGTAAATTATGAATCATACTAAAAAATCTTATCCTTTCGGAAACTAAGCCTTGAATTTTGATTTAAATGAAAACCTTCCTTAGGGAGGACGTCCTATGCGTCACTAGGCGCCAATTAAACCTCACGTTGCTTTTGTTAATAGTGGAGGTTGTAGGATTTATTGTCATATATCCTTCTCCCACTCATTATTATAAAATAATTAAAGTTTCTCAAACTTTTAATTATTTAATTAAAACATCTTATGATTTAATTATAAAAAATCCAATCTTATTGGTCTCTATAAAATGATATGAGCAATATAATGAACATCATGAAATTTAAATCTAATTTAAACAAGATACAATACATATATAAAATACACACATTTAAATCAAATTTATACATGATGAGTGGCATAAATAAAATGAGAGTGAGATATTGTTGAAAGTTGTAATTTTCAATCGTGTCCTTCTAATCACAGTTTTGATTGAAAAATAAAATTAACAAATCAAATAAAACAATTTTATTTAATTTCAAATTAATTTTATAAATCAAATTGTAAAATCAATATTTTACACTCAACAAATTAAAACTTATTTTAATATTAAGTTAAATTGGGCTAAACAATTTTTTTTTAATTATTTCATGGTACTGGTCCAATTCAAAAATTGGGCCAGATTAAAAAAATCTGATTTAAATCTGTGCTGACCCAGTTCGAAACTGGCTGGGCTATATTTAAAAATGTCGGGCCAGTTCGAAACTGGTCTAGATTTTAAATATGTGCTGGCCCAATTCGAACTGGGCTATATTTAAATATGTTGGGCCAGTTCGAAACTGATCTATGATTTTAAATATGTGCTGGCCCAATTCGAAACTGGGCCAATGTAAATCAATTACCATTTCATTAATGGGTCACTCAGTTTTTTTTTATTTGTTTGGCCCAACTTAAAAATTGGGCTATGAAATTCCTAGCCCAAAAAAAAAACGCCTCCCTTCCTCCCTTGAACTGAACAGTGGATTTCACAAATCAACACAAATCCAACAATTTAAGGACACGGCCGAAAATTATTTTATTTTTAATAGGTTGTACAGTGGCCCAAAAAAAATTTACATTACACAAAATTAACTTTCAACAATTAATTCACTCCCATAAATTTAAATTCACATAATTTATATTCATATGAAAAAAATGGCTCTGATACCATTTGTTGAAATTATATAGCCTTCGAAACAATTTCGGCTAAAAAATTATTTTCGATCAAATCGAAACACAGCGGAAGCGATTACATAATTTCATAAATTATAATCGAACATATGAATATAAATTAATTATGAATAAAAAAAAATTTACTAGAAAACTAACCTCTTGTAGTTTTTTCTTTTTCGCGAATCCGAGATGCGTAGAAACAACAGCCTTCCAGTACGATCCTTCCTATTGACGGTAGTGCGTGGGCACTCAAAAAAACGCAAATGCTAGAAATCAAAATTTTTTATTTTGTTCTCCACTTTATTTTCAACTCATGAAAAAGTAGAGAAAAAAATATTAATTCCCCTTTTAGAGACCACCTAGGATCCTATTTATATTAATTCAAAACCAAGAGTCCAAATCTTATCCCAATTTGGACTCCAAAAAATCGACCATCCTATCTTGGATAGGCCAAGATTTTATGTGGTTTGAATAATATATTTTATGCATTTTAAAACTATTTTAAAAGCCATAAAATTTCTAAAATCTTATAAAAATAAATTAGAATCTTATTCTAACTTATTTAGATGCTAAATAATATCTAAATTTTATTCACAATAAATTAAAGATATTAAATATGATTTCTAGGATATTATCAAGATAAATTAGAATCTTATTCTAACTTATTTAGATATAATATCTAAATTTTATTCATAATAAATTAAAGATATTAAATAGGATTTCTAGGATCTTATCAAAATAAATTAGAATCTTATTCTAACTTATTTTTAGATATTAAATAATATCTATAATTTATTCACAATAAATTAAAGATATTATAATCAACTTTTGGATATTATCATAATAATCCAAATATATAATTATCTCATAATTATAATTTAATATAATTAATATCTCATAATCAATTATATTTATCTCCAAACTTTTGGAGTTATGGAAACATTTTTCCATATCCACACATGATTTCTAAATTGCATTTTTTTTAATCCGTCATTAATTTGAAAGGCGTGCCGGGGACCATGGACTCATAATTAGAAGCTCCAATAAATTAAATAAATAATTAAACTCTTTAATTAATTTATCTAATTTATTAATTCCATAATTACTCCACTAAAAATATGGAATTGCACTCTTCTTCATTATGAAATATCTTACTCTACTAAATTGAGCAGTCCATTGATATAATCATTACATATGGATTAATCCTCCATAGACAATTCGTAATTGAAGCTAGGAATTTTCCGTTTACCTCTTCAATTACTTCTTATCCTCATTTACTATTAATTCACTAGTGAGTGGTTTAATTTATAACTTAATTATAAATTAGTTGGGCCCATCACTCAGTTCCAGAATTAACAAATGAGAGAATCGTCCTTCTACTTCTCGCAAGAAGGAATGGATTCCATGTCTGTGAATTCATATTCCCAGCTATTTATTTCAAATATAAATCTAAAATGCAAGTAATGAAAAAATTGCACAATTGCAAATTTTAAACAAGCAAATTAAGAATCATATTGAAATGAACAGGAGTTTATAATCACATCAGGATTAAGATTTGTCCATATATGATCATCTTATGATTTAAATAGAATCTCATATTAACAACGGAATTTATTATGAAATATTTAATTAAATCGGTCCTAGTCCTACATAATCTCATTATATATAAATGCCCCCATCTAGATGTCTCTACATCGACGTTCCGGATAAGACAGTCACATTCATAATGTTCATGGGCCGCATTAGTGATGTTTTAATTAAAGATCTCATACTTTAATTACTTTCATCACGGACTAAATTTAAGTTTATTATTCATAATTTTAATCCTCGTGTATATATAACGTTTATATATACTAAAATCATGGTTACATCCAATAAACTAGGGATTTTACTATGATATTCATGACAATAATATTTCATCCAAATATGTTCAATAATAAATGTCGTTTTTATTAATAATAAAAACATAATATTAATATCCAATGCTTTAAGGGCACTATCCCCAACAGATACCGACTGTGTTCTAGCATAAAAATATTGGTTACGATCCATTTTCTTTAGGTTCTGATTTCTTTTTGGATCTGTCTCAGTCTGAACTTCTGGCACTATCAAGCTCTTAATCCCGGCATTTCGTGCAAGTTCAGACTTCGAATTTATCATCGAGCTGGTTTTATTTTCATCTTCAAAGTGAGTAAAATAGGATGCTCCGTTCGTCCTTCAATCGTAGTTTACTTCCCCGGCCGCTTCTCATATTTTTTTGCCTTCAATCAGTATGCATATGAAGGAAGTTCAAATTATTCATTGACAAATTTGAAGAAGCATATGCATGAATCTTGAATGGTCGCTTTGTGGATGATTTAACTGCTTATTTTACAATACGTATCCTGTAATTTTTTTCCCCATATTATAGGATTTGACTCGAACATGGAAGATTTAAGCACATTCAGTAAATATTAGTAATTACCATTCTTGTCAATAAGCATATCATATGTAAATCCGAATTGGATTATTCTATACTATACATGGAGTATTTGTCTTTTATGATGTGGTCATATATTAGCACTTGGATCATATGACTTCCATAAAAATGCAAGAGTCTCATATAATCTAATATTGCTAGTATTCAATAGGTGGAGAAACTCGTTGTAATATAGACTAACACATCGCAATTCTTCCAACACTTCCTGTGGTGCATTAACAAGCTGTACCTGCAAATTACATTGGATTTCTCAGAGACTTAGGGTCCTGAACGATGGTGGAGGCTGATGTTTGGGACAAAATTGAAAATCGAAAAATTTAGGTCCTTGATTTAATTACATACCTTCCTCCATAACCTCTTTCCATTACAATCATTTTGTAATTGCCGAAATTGTAATGCCCTTCAAATTGTTCCGCAGTCCATTTATACCACCTCACCAAGAACGCCCTCAATTTTAGCCCATGACAAATTATCAACAAATTCATGTTGGGACTCTGCTCACTCCGTGGCTGAAATCTTCCAATATCAATATCATGTCGCAGAGTTTCTCTGAACCCTGCAAAAAATTAAACTATTTTAACCATTTTCAAGCAGCAAAGTTTGATTCGATCAATACAAATTCATGGTTTTAGGGAGTGTTTGCAAGATATTATACTTTTGTAGAAATGATTACATTTATAAACAATGAGAAAGTGGGAAAAAATAAAAAATATGACTAGTATTTGAAAATAAAGTTGAAAAATTGAAAATTTAAGGTATATCTTTGGATGAAGAAGCCAATGAACTGAGAAAACTCTTTTCTTAAAAATACAGGGTTTGACAACAAACTTTTTTTTTTAAAAAAAAAAAACACTTTCAGTTTAGAAACAAAATCTGAAATTAAGAAACACCACAACTGATTTTTTTTTTAAAATAAAATTGAAGAACCACTTGTTTTTAGTCATGAAATTACATTCCCCCAAAAAACCTGTTATTCTATCATAAACATCTGCAGCTGATTCCCCATCTGGAAACCTGTAAAAGAACCTCCCGCAAAGATTTCTAGCAGCCTTTTCCAGCTTCATCTTTTCTTGGTCCTGGAAATTTCCTTCAAAACCAGAACGTAATCCAAGAATTAAGAGCAAGAATTATACCTCACATCCAGTAAAACTATCATATAGTTTATTTGACAAAGTAGTGTGCTGCTGCATATACGATACCAAAATCTTGTTCTCTCAGCCAAGGTTCTTCCCTTACACCAGTAATTCTTGATTTATCAAATGCGTTGGCCAAATTACGCAATCTCAATCAACCTTTGATAAGGTGACACATGAAAATATACTTTCCAGTCATCAGTCCCATCTTCTTCAATCATCCTACGAACATTCACACCAGCTCGCGCAAATTCGATAATCCCCTGTTCAGTCAAACTCACCTAGTCACCTTCGGATCCGTCGCATGCTCGTAAATGTGCTCGTCCACATTCCCCTGGCTCTGCCCGTGGCGAACGAGGATTATTCTTCGTGGCCTTGGGGGCTTACCTTTTGTTGCTATTTTTTTCTGGGAACGTGTGGAAGTCATGGTCGCGATTGCATGTGATGAAGTTTGTCGGCAAGATTTGATGGATAGACAAGAACGGTAGCAAGAATTAGGGGGTGGAGTTGGAGGGAGTATTGTGGAGAATACGCAGGCCATTACGATATGAGCAGCCGCAGATGCAGCCGAGAACGCATGGTTTGCTAGCTTCACGCAGGAAATTTTATACAAGCCGTGCAAAACTTGCAAGGACCATTCCGTCTTCTTGAAAACGACATAATCACTTTTCAAGAATCAAAATAACATGAGATCAGCATATGGATTTAAATTAAATTAATAATAAACAGAGACAAAAATACACTCGGGTGTCCCTGGTCCACCAACCGGTCCATTTTACATTCCATTACAACAATCATGAATCTGGCGGAATCTCGTTAGACTGCTGTTTTACTCTAACCATGAATCTGAATGAAGCCCAGTTTGACTAACTAAGGCCCAATTAAGAACCCATCATCTTCTAACCGTGACAGAATTGGAGAGTCAATTTGATATCAGTGGAAATTTAGAATTGTGAAGCCCAATGACCACTAACTAAGGCCCAATCAATAGCAATGCTTTAGTGTATTCTGTATTTTTTAGACTTGATATTTTCGAAATTTGACTTTGGATATTTGAGAACTTATAACGTCGAGGCCATCTTTGAAATTCAGAGAGAGAAGCTAGAACCATAAACAAATTAGTTTCGAATTGAGATATTATAATTTGGTTTTGGTTTATTAAATTTAAGAACACGGAATATTAGAAATATTTTTATAAAAGAAAAACGTGAAATTTGTTATATTATTGGAAGACGATCGTCGTATCTTAAAATTATTATCATACAATTCTTCAATTTGGTCTTGGTCCATATATAACTTGCAATTTCAGACAAGAAAGAGAGGTGGGAATCAAGATAATGACAACTTTCTATTCACATTGTAATCTCGGACAAATAGCATGCAATTGTCATTCTCAAACTCCATTCAATTAGGGATAAGTAAAAGAGTTGCAAAAGATTCTACATAATTGACGAATGAGAACCAATGATAGACTCCCACGCGGAAATTTAAGCCATTGGAAATACAAGTAATACTTAAATTTTCCCATTATATAATATGTCTCGAAACCAAAAATTTCAAGCTAACTTTCACTTGGATCCGCCAATATTCTTTTAATTATTATTCTTTTTTATTTTTGCAAAGTTAAAAGTATTGATTCGGTCCCGAAGCCTTCCCAACACGTCATGGAATGTAAACGATGTATTCATTGAAGTACGAATGAGTTTCCCATATTTTTTTTTTACTATAGAGTTAAGTCCCAAAAAAAAAAAACAAATGTGACGGAGTTAGAGCGAAATTTGACAATATAATTAATAATCAAAATCACAAAGAAAACCACCAAAGTTTTAATTTCCCATGAATAAAAATATTTATATTACAACATTTTAATATGTAATATTTCTATTCATATCCATTCAACTAAATTTTTGAATGCATATTTGAATTGAGGACCATGTTACATTCACAGCCTACATGCAAACTGAAACTGAACACTTTTAATATTCATTATCAGAAAGCATTGGAAAAAATTCATAATATCATTCGATTGGTCCAATTGACATATTTTATTTTAAAATAAAAAAGCTGACTTACCAATGTCACCTTTATTTTACGGTCCCTAATTTGGTTCGAAATTAATTCTGGGCTTTCATTTATTAATTTTTAGCCTTTGTCAACTGGCATACAGAGTAGGGGTCCATTTTCTCAAATACATATGAATAATAAATTATTCAAGGACCACTCTATATATAATTTTTTGTTATTTGACAATTAATGCCGTCTACGACTGCTAAAAACATTAATATAATTATTTATTTTAGTTGTAGGAAAAAAAGGGGGTGTTAGGAAGGAAAAATGGGATATCAGTATTCCACTCTATTCTTTAACCTGATAATAAAATCACACATACTTTATAATAATTATTTTCGATTTAAAGTTGCTTTAAAATAAGTTAGTAATTTCTAAAATGATTCTTTTATGACAGCATGACACAAATATCATGAGATATCACTTTCATGTAAATAGATAACTACCAAATTTACAAAAATAAATTACCACTATGTTTTTCAAGTACATAAGAAACTACGTACACACATCATTTTCTGTGTAAAACATTTATATATTTTTTTTATGTTTTTTGTTTGAATTATAAATTTGTTTCTAATTAAGTTTTATTTTTATTTTGTTGTCTTTGACGAGCGATAAGGTTTTTTTTGGATTATAAGGTGGTATATAAATTTTTTAAGGGAAATTTTGATGAAGAGACCAAATGTGATTTTTATCCATGACTATTTCATTATAATATAATTATAACAATAATAAATATACAAATATAGATAATACCGATTCATGCCATTGTCGCACACTTTGTCTTGTTTCATTTTCCAAATTGATTAGTCATATGATTAAAGACAATGATATTAATGACAACAATGACATTTAATCAACCAAATTAAGTAAAGATGTAAATAAGTACTTTTCAAAGGAGAAATATAGGTAAGTTTTTTCTATATGTTTTTTGGAGTGGATAATTATGAAAGATATATATTCACTTTGCATTTTGAACTATAAAATTAACTTTTGAGGCCAAGAAATCTAATTTGAATTTGGGTCTTAAACTCAACTATCTATTTCGTGTACACAAATTTTTATTATTATTTTTCATGATGATGGATCTCGCAGTCGTTACATTCGATGCACGTAAATTATTGGGTTAATGCATTAATATGCAAATCACTCTAGTTAGATAAACTGCACTTGTCAAACTTTGGACGACATGATAACCCAAGAAAATGTTGGTAAGGGATCAAACTCATTAACTTTGGTTAAACGGTCACATGATCGTTCAACTTGGACAACTCTAAAGAGCTATGCAAATTAGTTATACATTCGTTACAGCTTGAAACGCTATTTTATATGACCGATTTCTTAGTAGTAACAAATGAATTTGTTCAATTAGAGGAAGCAATATCTAATTATGAACCGAACCCGGTATAGCTTTTACATTGAAATTTTGAGATTCAATTATTGGATAATTATCGTCACTTTATTTTGTTTGATTATGATAATGACAAAATATAATTCTAGAAAAATGAAGAAAAAAAATGCACATGGTCCCAATTAGGAAGGATGGAGGAAAAGAATAAAAACAGAAGACTGGTGAGAGGCCTTGATTAATGGATGCTTTAATTAGAATTAGTTGGAACACATGGACAACTTCATCTCATGGCCTCATAGGGATCGGACTAATATTCCACAACGCAATATTGATATATAAAATAATTAAAACAATATATGAAATATAAAAAACACTTTTAATATCAGAATTTAATAGATTATTTTATTTCTAAAATATTAAATATTTTATTTTAGAAAATAAATGCATATAAACCAAGATAGAAAATTACAAGATTAATTAAACTGGTGGTTTAATAGATAAAAAAATATAAGAAAAAAGCCACACCATTCCAAGCCCTGCAGAGATTATTTATCTAACATATATGCCACAATTATTTGTGAAATATAACAAAAATAGGAATCATAATATATATACACACCGAATTTTACTGTTGCATTGAAATTTGATCAGAACACAGCCACACAACACGGGTCAAAGCAACAACCCATGTCTGAAAAAGCCTGCGACATAGTATATACATCTACTGATTAGCTCGAGTTCTTGGGATTCGTAGGTTTGATCGAAACAACCTTGTATCAATGCAATCATCGCCTACATATGCACCGGCCATTAGTACTCTTTTTTATGAACTTCTTGTACCAGGAAAACCTTATGTACGAACAATGAAAGTTTAAAGCTTTTGTCTGTCTGTACACGTCGTATAGACATACAAATGTGAATGTGTGTGTGGATGTATATATTAATATACTGCTTGTAAAAAAAAAAGGGATATATTAATATAAGTGTTGAGGTCACATCAATGGACAGGCCATATTTATTCCATTTGTATTTGGGATCAAAGATTTGTGTATCTCCTTTTCCTCTGTTTGCTTCCATGGCATGACTTTTCTTTTTGGGTAAATCAGAGTAAGTAACAAAAGTAAGGTCATATTTGCATTGCAACCACCATTAACTATATATTAAAGTGTACGTAACACTCAACTCATAAATGGTACTTACCCTAAGCATCCCAACATAGTGCACACACAAAGGTACGTGTATGTCACAGTAGGGAAAGAAAAAGATTCAATCAAAAAGTTACACAAAAATAAGCGTTTTTGGTTTCTTGTTAATAAATATATAGGTTGATATCAGTTCAGATAATGGTTGTTCTTTGATTGATGGGTTCGGATCATGATCGGTTTTTCAGCTGGAGAATGAGGATTTTGTAGTACTTTCAGGGTTTGATTTTTGTACAAGAAGATCTGTGTATATATAAAGCAGTACATAAAAGTTTTGTATGGCTGATTCAATTGGGAATCAAAATCTGCAGGCTCATTTAGTGAATCAGTTGCAAAGTTTTGAGCTCAATCCAGAGATATACAATTTGAGTACTTCAGGCATGGAGTTAATAGGGTTTCCTTCAAAGAATCTGAACCACGAAAATAGCTCAGTTTTCTGGAAAGGGTTCTCGAACAAGCCTGGAAACCATGTCAGTTCACCTTCTTCTTTGAAAGGAATCAACGGGCCCGGTAGTTCTAGTGAATACTATAAATATGTTTTACCTGGGATTAATGATTCTTCAATGGTTTCACCAGTGAGTTATATTGTGGAATTTTCATCTTCGAGATGTGTTTTGCCATGTGAAGGTAATGAAACGCCAAGCAAAGGTCTTTCACTCTCTCTCAGTTCATCAAATCCTTCGAGTATTGGTCTGCAATCTTTAGAACTCATACAAGAAACTGATTTAAGGTTTGATCCATCAAGTTCTAGGTCACTTAATATGAATCGACAACAACAGTGCTATATGATGCAAGAAAACTTTCAGTTTGGAAACTCAAAGTTCTTGGGGCCTATACAAGAGCTTTTGAACGAGTTCTGTAATCTCGGAACAGATAAAACTGATAGCTCAAAGCAAAAGATTCAGAAAACCAGTGAACGGCAGGATGAAAAAGCCATGTCAAAGGAATCACTTTATGCTCTTGACCACTTGGAATTGCAGAACCGAACGACCAAGTTGCTTCAAATGCTTGAAGAGGTACATATATTTTAATTTCTTCCTTTGCAGATCTTCATTTTGAGTACTTTTTTCACATATTTAGTTCTTGGGATGAATGAACTTTTTTCAACTGATTTAAATTAATATATATGGAAGGCTTTAAAATCTGAACCAACCTTGTGGATCGGGACTCTTTTCCATTAATGCATGCCCAGATGGTGAAAATATGGAGTTCCATTAAATTTCAGAACCTTCTGTTTCACATCAGTCTGTGTTATGTACCATCCGCCGGAAATTAATTACAAACATCATGAAAAGTTACAATTTTTTGGCATTTGACAAAAAAAGCAACTTTTTTTGGCTACTGTTTTATTCATGTAAGCAAATTTTTTTGGGTGGTGGGGGTGAAGGTGGATAGAAGGTACAAGCACTACTGCTATCAGATGAAGGCGGTGACATCATCATTTGAAGCGGTGGCTGGGAATGGAGCTGCGACTGTTTATTCAGCCTTAGCGTCAAGAGCCGTGTCAAAACACTTTAGATGCCTTAAAGATGGAATTTTGAGTCAGATGAAGGCCACAGAGAAGGCAATGGGAGACAAAGCTTCTGCAGTACTAGGCACAAGTAAAGGGGAAACACCAAGATTAAGACTTCTTGATCAAGCTTTGAGGCAACAGAGAGCATTCCAGCAAACGAGCATTACGGAAAATCATCCATGGAGGCCCCAACGAGGCCTGCCAGAGAGATCGGTTTCTGTTCTTCGTGCTTGGCTTTTCGAGCATTTTCTCCACCCGTAATTTGCTCTGATCTCTTGTTCATAATTGATATACCCGTGATGAATTGATAATTTTCAAGTATACTTGTTCCTATTATACATATAATTAGTTGGGTACAATCTTGATCCAGCGAAGGAATAAAAAATGAAACATGCATCCTGCTTGCTATTCTAAAGAACTCTAAGATTCTTGCTTGTTTTCAATCATTATTTTTGCAGACTCTAGCCGGTTTTTTTTGTTAGTTTCTGTTGAAATCCTTTAAGATTCCGTTGTTTCTTGTGTTCGTGTACATAGATAGGTCTTAAGTTTTATTTATTTATTTTTATTTGTCTCTTTGTGGAATTTTCTTGGTTTCCTGTGTTATTTTTGTGTGGACTTCAGTACTCGTTACAACCTTCATAGGAACCCATCTCTTTCCCACTATCCTCCACAAAAAATTAAATATATATATATATATATATAATTAATCTTCTAAAGTTTTATATATATATATATAAAACTTTAGGATATTAATTAATTAATTAGTTAACTTCCATTTTTTGAGTACAGACAAGTTTTCTTGATTCGTACAGGTATCCAAATGATATAGATAAACACACTTTAGCACGCCAAACAGGTCTCTCAAGAAGCCAGGCGAGTCCTTTCAGCCTATATTATTATATTCAAGATCAAGAATTTATTTATGTAATCGAGGAAACATATGCATCTGTATCCCTTCTTCAACAAATCTTCTATAATAAATTATTTCATCAGATGTTACTCTATGTTATTATTTTCTTGTCATGTACGATAAACTTTCTCTCTCTTTTTCAGGTCTCCAATTGGTTCATTAATGCTAGAGTAAGGCTATGGAAACCCATGGTGGAGGAAATGTACTTGGAAGAATTTAAAGATAATCAGGATGGGGTACAGGGCGTTGATCAGAATGATCATGAGTTTCTGAATCAAAATCTTTCATGGAATGAAGATCAGAAGCCAACAAATGATCAGTTGGTTAGAATTCATTCCGAATCTCTATCTTCCATTCTCAACAATCCTGAGAAAAATGGCGGAAAAAGTAACAAAACCCTTGACAATGAAGTAAAGAATAATTGTTTTGGTGGAGTTGGGGACTCTTTTGGTGCCATAGAATTGGACTTCTCATCATACCCTTATCACTCAGCAGCCGCGGGAGGTGGAACCCCAACCGTATCGTATGCAGGAGGAGGTGGGGTGTCTTTGACATTGGGCTTATACCAGCATGGCTTACAAAGCTCACTTTTTTACCCAAGATATGATATGGAAGATTGTCAAACAGTACAGTATTCAATCTTGGACAGTGAAAACAGAATTTACCCTACAGGAATGTGATGGGAACGCTGTTGCTTCATGATTTGGTTGGATAGCTGTCTTTTTTATGGGGTAAAACAAATCGAAAAACATCTATGTTTTGTCGGTGTGTTTGATAAGTAGTAAATTTATGTATACTTCATGCATGCATGTGGTATACTATATAGGGAAAGGTAAATTACATTTATATATATGTAATTTGTTGAAAGTAATTGCTAATTATGTGGCAATTAGAAGAATGTTAATGAGTTTTCTTCAAAGGTTTGCATTTTCTTTTAATGAACTCCGGATCCGTGATTTATTGATTATCAAATAAAAATAATTAACTGGTAGAAATCCTTTTTTTTTTTCCCGGTTACGTTTTTAATAGACTAATTAAATAGAAATGATTAAACATTTAAAACTGATGTTTTTTTAAAAGGTTTTTTTTGTTACTATGTTGTGACGTCAAGTACTGATTATAAGGATATTATTAAATGAGAAATATTAACACTTGACTTTTAAAAATATCTCGCACTATGTTTTTTAAACAGTACAACAGCTCAATCACGATGTTTCGATTGATCTATCTATAATTATTACACTCCAACAGTATATTTATTTGCTCTTATAGATTCCTTTTCTACTCATGCTTATCGGTGAAATATTAATCGATATATGCTCCCTCTATTACAAAATTTAGTTAAGTTCATCTTTTTTTTAATTTTTGATTTAGACATTTGATCTACTTCTAGGAGTTTGTTTGATTCAGTTAGTTAGCTTTAATATGCAGTTAGTCCCCTAATCTACTCTAGCTATTTAGAGTTGTACTTATTGATTAGAAATATAGATACAAAACTTGATGAAAGAAGTTGTTGTCAAACATTAATCATAATTCATAGAAAAAGTAGATATAAAACAACAATTGGTCGCTATTGCAAGCAGAAAATTTGGGGCGATTATAGAAAGTGATGGTGAAAAGATACAAAGGGGGTGGTGGGCACATAGGTCATATTTATTCCTTCGGAAGACCAATCAGAATTATAGGCTTCTGCTTCTGCTTCTGCTTCTGCTTCTGCTTTTCCCTCCTACAGCCTATCTTTGTGTGTTATAAATCGTAATCATAATTCATAAAGCATAATAACTCTTCCATTATAATTAGAAATTAGACTAGGCGGAGGCGAGCTCAGTGGCATTTTAATAAATGTTTCACTTTTTATATGTTGGAATATTGTTTGCAACCTCTAAAAATTCATTTTAAAAAATCAGTACTTCTTTTTTCTTAACCCTAAATTTGTTTATGGTTTTGCTTAAATTTAATCCAAATTCAGATGCTGGCTCATGCTGAATCCTGAAAAGTGATTTTGGTAATTAAATGAAATTTTTTCTGGACATTTCTTACATCTACTTTTTTTTTTATATATATAATCCAATATTACTATTTATATTCATTTAAGGTTCACAACACATAATCAAACATTATATCCAATAAGAGTATTTTTTGTATTTTAATAAAAACTATTATTAGGATCAATTATTTTCAAAACAATATACCTTAAAAATTTTCGGTTTTTTTACTTATATTTTCAAACATTATTCACTTCTCGACAACCTATAAATTTAATAATGTATCTAAAAACATAATATTTTACTTGAAATCATGTAAATAGATTTATCAAGTAGCAAGTTTTAAAATATTCCAAAAATTGGAACGTGAATAAATTTCAAGTCAAAAGTTAATTAACCGAGCAATTTCTCTCAAATATATAGTTTCTTGGGACCCACCCTATCTAGTAAGCCTATATGGACTGTCGCCCGAGTCAACCTAAAAGAAAAGCACTCGGCCCAGATGATCTAATTGATATCTGAGGATCAGTATTGTCTAAACTTGGCCCAAAAATATAATAGTAAATAAAATCACATAAATTTAAATTTTTGCAATGTCATGTTTTGTTGCAAGGAATGATGTCATTATGAAAAGGAAATTATGTATTTTTTTAATACATAAACAACATATGTGTTACGTGCATTTAAATCGAGCCTTTTTCCAATGTAAATTAGGTAACGGGACACGACCAACAATCAAAGCTGTTGTATCAATTGATCATCCGACTGGTGCCGCTTCCATTAATTACATTTTAAACACTTCAAAATTTATTTCTACTTTTTAGCCTTTAACGGCTTCAAACTAGTCCCATGTTCTCTGATAACGTCTCATTTTCTAAAGCAGAAAATTGTTTCATTAGGGTTAGGGTAGTTCTCCGATTATATATTTAAGGGTTCATATATGTAATATTAATGTTGATAGTGATAATGCGACAAAAAATATATCATTAGATCAGCTATTATGGTTATATCATAAGAGTAGCTCGAGCTCAACTGTATTTATGTCTCAATAAAAAGAATTGAAAGTTTCATTTCAAATAATTTATTATACGGCATGGAGTGGAGGGGCTGGAATTGTCACGCAATAGGAATGGGTTCATCTCTATTTACTACGCAAAAATAACACAAAATTCTTCTTGGTATGTTATCTTCGAGTCCAATCGTAATATTTTGTA
The DNA here is from genome assembly GCF_012295235.1 of Primulina huaijiensis. Taxonomy (NCBI): domain Eukaryota; kingdom Viridiplantae; phylum Streptophyta; class Magnoliopsida; order Lamiales; family Gesneriaceae; genus Primulina; species Primulina huaijiensis. The sequence goes on along the minus strand of NC_133311.1, from coordinate 18,998,392 downwards.
AGAAAAAGTCAGGCAAGGGTTCCCAGCTTAGTTGGAGTTCAAATGTGTGTTTTAATGCGTACGATAAAGCTTGATTGACTCGTCAAAGGCGTGTTTTAATGCGTACGATAAAATTGGATTGACTCTTGCTTCTTAGAAAGTACATATTCACATGCCATGATTTTAGGCGTAATTTTGTCAAAGTTTCTAGTGCTTTCTACCAAAAACATGTTTTCGAAATTTGTGCATTGTCGACAATTTTAACTTTAGCAGAAGAATAAACAGTTTTAAAAGTACGTGAAAACAAATCAACAAAGTATAAATCTCCATTGCAAAGCCTAAACAATAACTATTCTGTAGTTCCAACACAACTATATTTATTGATTAAAATACATGTAAATATAGATACAATCACACAAAGAGAGGCTGCATAATTTAATTGAAATCAAGTGTGTTCTCTAATTGCAAACGATTAAATTTGAATATTTTCATTCAGTGGATCAGATTGTCCTATCTTCCCCGGTTAACTCGAACCTACGAGGTACATTAATGAAAGAAATGGTAGTGTAGTCGAGAAATATCCAAAAATCTTGAGCTTCATATCACATAGATTTTCAAGAATCAAATTGAAAACATTTATAGCACCACTTCACATTGATTTCTCCTCAACCTTCTTCCCTCAGCAAATGTGCTGACAATTTTTCAACAGGCGAATATGATGAATCAAGAAATAGAGCCAGGTCTCAAGAGGTTCGAGTTAACATAGTCAGCAATTCCCGATATCATACTTCACTAATCTCACCTTCCTTGCACACACCAACCTCCAAAATCAAGCTTTTCGTCTTCGAGCTCAAGACGCGGCAACAGTTCCTCCTCGGAGACTGCCCAAAAGAAAAAAAAACAAATCAAAATTGGCATTTGGTATAGATTTAACCGGATGGAGTATTAAATCATGAAAAAGTATTTGCAGATTAAATAAATTACATGTTAGTATCATGTAACCACTGAGCTGTCAGACTACAGTGTTGGTTTATGGTGTTGTCGGTACAGATGGTTCTCAACAATGAAATCTATCATAAAATTGACTCTTGCGGTGTTGTTTTCTTTGTATTAGGTGATAAAATAGTCTTGTGCAGACACAAGCATGGTGGATGGATCCATAATTTAATAAGTGATAAACGGATCTGTGGCGAAATATAATTTTTTTTTAAAATAATATATAAAATTGAAATTGTCAGCCCCTCTCCCCAGATACGCCCAACGATTAAAAAAAACAGTGCCTTTCCACTGAAAATAACAACGTTTTTCAAGCTCCCTGAAACAAAACAAAAGTTTCATTTCTGTCCCTGAAGATCATTTATGTAAAATTTTGAAACGAATGCATCAATAAGCATGTGTGCTCTAAAATGTTTGCAGAGAGAGCTGGCTTACGACTAGGCTATTTAAGATGGGAGAATGTAGCTTACCCTATCCCATAGATGCGGATCGTGTTTCTTGTAAACCACCACTCTCTCAATATCACTGGGATTAGCAATTTTCCATGTGCACACAGGATGAGGAACGTGATGTCTGGTGTACTCGCTCACTGTTTGATTTGTACGTGATTCCATCCCAGCCCTCGACATGTAGAAAACAAATGGTTTTTGACATGGGTTCCTCATAACCGGCCTAGTGTTGAATGCGTAAGCCGTGTAATCCGCTCTTCTGTACCAATTCAAGAACGTCCTCGATGGCATCTCTATCTCCCGAGCTGACAAAACCCCACGAAATATTTGAACAGCAAACCCCCAAGAAACCGATAATGTCCAACCATTTGCTTTGTGGTAGCAAATTGATTGTTGCATCAGGCCAGCAGAGTCGAGGTTCATTGGATGTTTGAGCCGTTTTAAGGCTTGCACTTGAGTGACATTCGGGAATATTGGCTCGACCACGTCTAGGTGGTGCAAAGAAACCAATGGCGTGACAGGGTGTGCAGCCAGAAGACCAAATAAGTTCCCATAAACATCATACTACATTGTCATCCACCAAGAATAGAACACTGTTAGAATTAATTAAAAACCTTTCGAAACTTTTGAAAGATATGTAAAAAAAGCAACAATAATTCCAATTACATTCAACAACCACGTTTCTACAAAACAATCACAAAAAGCAAAATTTGCTGACTAAGTTCAGTGGGTTGAGGAAACAGTGGTGTTGCACAAAAGCAACAATAATTCCAATTATATTCAACAACCACATTTCTGTAAAACAACAATAAAATAAAACGATATTTGTTGAAGTTCGGTGGTATGAGGAAACAAAGGTGTTGCATAGTCTGATAGTCATGTCCAAATCGCTGACACTTGGCCATACAAATCAAGAACAATGAAAGATTAAGTGGAACCCAGAATTATGATATTAACAGTACACACTTGAATGGACTCGAACTGACTAAAACCAACATACTCAGTCGACTCCTGGTCGGACCCGCCTCATTGTAGTCCATATGCACTTCATTGGATTCTTGTTTTTTTTTTAATAACATGACCCTAAGTTACAAGACTTGAGAATTTGGAACCTCAACACATGATAACCATTGCTATGGGTCCAGAGACTTCAACATACACATTTCCCCACAATCCACCGTGCATTTTTTAAACATTCACAAGACATAAATCTACAATTTCATAATCTTTTAGCTAAAGGATAAAACTATCAGTCTCAGATTGAACAGTTTTCGGAAAAACAACAAAAACCAGGGTTATTAAATAAGCATCCCGCAACAAAAGTTTACAGATTTCCAGTACCATCTACGGCAAAAGCCAACTAAAACATGCTGTAAAAAACAACAGAATCCATATCCATAAAATTTAAAAGAATAAAAGCTACCCAGAAACAGAGGAAACCAACAATAAAATGAAGGAGATGAATAGAAAATAACTAAATAAAAGATGATAAATTCACCTGGTGAAAACCAAGTTCTTTAGTGAGTGGAACCCCAAGTTCAGCCATGCAAGCCTGCATTCTATCATCAGAACCATACAATCCAGGATATCTCTGAATACACTTATCCTGCATCTTCTCCAGAGCCTTAGCCAAAGGATAACTTATAGCGAAACCTCCACCTCCATACGCCATCCCATAAGAAAAATATATGTTCTGCAAATGGCTCTCGCTCAAACTCCCAATATAATAATACTGATTGTGATCATATTTATTCAAAATCCGAACCAAATTATCAGTAACGAACACAGTATCATCATCTCCCATTACAAACCAACGCACATTATCCATTCCTAACCTTAAAGTCTCTGAAACTATCCTCGAAATCCGGATTGCAGAACGGTGGCCCTGTTTGTTCTTATATGCGAAACGGGAAGTGTCACCGGAGATTCTCAAATCTGGGAGGCTTCCGCTTTCGTTTTTGTAAGTTTTCACGCGACTGTCAAGCCAAACAATCCCTCGCATTTGTTTTTCAGGCTTCCACCATAGTTTAATGTACTCTTTTCGCTTATTCCAAAGCTTGGCCGAAGCTGCAATGCCGAATACAATATGTTCTAACCCGGTTGTGTTTTGTTCGGTAAAATCTTCTTGAGTTTTCACTTTTCCGATTCCGCCGCCCAATTGCGACGGCGTAGAGACATTGTCTGATGATGAAACGAATTCGCTCACTGGCTCGAGAATAGGAATAGTATTGTGCCGGTTGACGAAAATGTCCTCGCCGCAAGAATTATGGGAAGAGGAAAGTAGCTTCAGTGTGTACACCAAGTAGGTAATTGAAACGAATAAAAGAAGCCATACCATTAACCTGGGCAAGCCCTTATTTTGCGCCGGAGCCACCACAATCGCTGCCGCCGCTGGGCTTCTCACCGAATCCCACGTAAACTTCTCTGAATTATTATGAGCTGCCTTCATTTATATTCACCGAAAAACAAAGAAAAGCCCAGAAAACAAACAAAAAAAAAAATCCAATATAAAAACAAAGAAAAATCCCGATAAAAGATCAAGTCTTTATCTTTTGAATTTAATGGGTATGGGTTTTTCCTCAACTTTCTTCTCGGTAGGCGATAATTTCTTGATCGACAAAAGCACAGATCTGGAGAAAAGGGTTCGAGATTAATTAATGAAAACGAAAGATAAAAAGCAGAAGAAAAACAGATATAAGAGGAAAATGGCAGAGATTAACATGCAGAGGTGCCAGAGGTTGCCGAGTCCTTAATACAGAGCTACCCTAAAAGGCCATACTTTACAAGTATATAAAAATGTATAATATCATCCCTTCAAATAATAATAAATGTCTTCCTCTATGTTTCGGCTCGATATTTTATGTTTGCGCGTGAATCTGACTGAACATAACAACATTGCAAATTTATGTAACAATGTATAATATGATGATGACAAAGTAAATATAATAACAACAATTACTACTACTATTAATTAATATATATATATATATATATATATGTGGTGAATGGGATTTAATATAATCTTGTTTTAAAAATCCCATTTATAGTATTTATTCCAGTGATCTTTATTTTAGTATACCAAATGTAGAATATTATGAAACATTTCCAACTGAGGTAAGACCGATATGAAAGTACTATTATTTTTATGTGTCCTTCCATATAAAATATTAATACAACGTGGGACTTTTCTTAATCTCAGCCAAGTTTCATATTTAAACTGAAAAGATATTACCCGGAAGATATCGAAAACCTAGATAAAGCAAAAACTATACGTTATTAACAACCAAAGGGGAATGCGAAACGTTTAAGGAAGTTTGTGTAGTTAATGTTGCTTCTTGGGGGTTAGTGAAAATTTAATTAATCAATAATCAGTGACTATTGATTGAAAGTCTATTGATAACGAAGCCTTTTGATACGAGATCGTGGAAAATTGTGCACGTTCTTTGAATGTAAAACGAGGTTAACTGATATTGGGTTAGATTTGTAATCATGTGGTAAACATAATAATACTCCATTAATTACGAGTTGGATTTGACCTAATTAGACTTTTTATGACTATAGTCTTCGTTATGTTCGATGCGGTAGATTTCTGACTTAAGTGTTAGATTGCAGATAACATTAGTCGTATAAATCAAATTTGGCAAACTATGTGTGATAATATCGTCCGAGAAAGTGTTGATAAGAATAATGGAATTACTATTAGTTGGTCTAATGTTTACTTACTAAATCAATTAGAACATTATTGCGTTAATTTATATTTTATTTTAATCAGTGGAAGCTACCCTCTTACCTAAATTTTTAGGTGACCTTGTTTGTAGGGATGTACATTGATTCGAAAAATCGGTCCGGGCCGCTAGTTCAGCAAGTAAGTTGTAATTCATTTTAAAATATAAGTTAAATCAATTGGCTTTTCGCGAATTTCTAAAAATTGATTAACTGATATATTTTAAACAACATTAAATATTAATTAATATGTATACATATGAGCCTAAATACTTATAATGCCCGTTATTTTGGGACAGCGGTGTATTTTGTGAAATCGGCCCAATTGGATGGTTCGACGTTACCCTTGGGTTTAGAGACGGCCCAAGTTTTATCTTATAAAATTTTTGTTGTTAATCACTAGATGACATATTACAAAATAAAATAATATAAAAATTTTAATTTTAGTCTTAGTGTTTATATCAAACATAAATAAAATTTTCGTAAATCAAATTTACATCTCAGTTATTTTATTTATTTTCATGAAAAAATCGTGCAAGATTTTGTATGTCCATACTAAAACTTGGGACGAAATGTAAATATTTTAATATCGAGATAATTTTTTAATTTTATATTTTATTTATATATGATAAAATATTGTGACAAATTTTAAAATATTTAAATTTTATTTGTTGAAAAACAAAAATATTATATTTGAGTTATTTAAGGTAAATTAAGATTTTATTATATTAGGCAACATACTATGAGGACAATCATGTCTAAAAATAAATTAATTAAATAAAGTAAAGTGTTATTAACACTTTTTAGAGTGTGAATAACACTCCCCAATATGAAATTAAATTAATATAGAGTTTTTTTTAAAATATTTAAATTAATATAAAGTTTCAAAAAAATTATTTAAATTAACAACTCTACTTAAGCTATGTTGGCAAATTTCAAGTGAGTTTAAAGGTGGTATATCATATTGTACCGAAAATTGTATATCATATCGAAAATTATGGTATAAGAAAATATATATCAATATCTTATCGAATATTTCGGTATACCGATATTCAATATACCCAAATTTTCGATGACAAAAACTTGTGTGAGACGGTCTCACGGGTCATATTTGTGAGACGGATCTCTTATTTGGGTCATCCATGAAAAAGTATTACTTTTTATGCTAAGAGTATTACTTTTTGTTGTGAATATGGGTAGGGTTGACCCGTCTCACAAATTATGATCCGTGAGACGGTCTCACATGAGACCCACTCATTTTCGATAAATATAACTAGCATACCGATTATACCGAAATTTTGTGATATACTGATATATCGGTACGGTATCAATATATATCTTTTTATACTAAAAAACCATATATATTTTAAATTTATAATTTTATTATTTAAAAATATTATATATTTTAAAATTTATATATCGTTTCGTTATATATTGAAATGTTCAAATTTCATATTGTTATCATATCAAAAATTTCGATATTATCATCGTACAATACTGAAATGTTCGATATACCATAAATTTCAACAAATTCGATGTAAGATATCGAACATTCCAATATTTTTTTTCAAGCTAAGTGGACTGTTGCCCAGTGCCCACCATTGCGCCAGTTGTGTTCCCTCCTTGCGTTTCACGATTTTCATTTAAAAGAATATATGGAAATTGATCATTCGATTGGCTTTCCCCAATTTGGGTTCTGATTCTATTGTTTTAGAAGTATGTTAACTTCTTTCTTCCCATTCTAAAAATAATATTTAGAATGTTGAATTCTTCATCCTTGTCGTTTTTAGTATAAAGACTTTCTTTCTTGCAGATGTTTTTTTTTTTAAAAAAGAAAGAAATTAAATGCGTGTTATTTTCAATTTATGGCAATTTACATTCTTTGACCAAAAAGATTTCTGTTTTGCTAAACATCGTCGTCTGACCAAAGCCAAAAAATAGAAGTCAAGGGCATTTTTTAAAAAAAAAATGAAAAATATATATAATTATTTTTAAGTTTTTAGCGAGAAATAAAAAAATTTGAGGGGCAGTCGCACCCACCTGCCTCTCTCATTGCCTACAAAACCCATACCCAATGAATTAAAATTCAAAAGATAAAAAGATTAAAACTTTCGCGGGAGTTCTGAACATTCTTTTTTACGTTGGGTTTTGTTTTGTCATTGTTCATTATGATCTCTTTACTTTTGTGTGAGTTAAAATGAAAGCGGCTCGTTCAGAGAAGTTCAGGTGGGATTCGGTGAGATGAAATTTGAAAATATGATGATGGAAGAAACTGAAACAATCATTGACTATAATTGATGCTTCAAAGATATTGCCAACTAAGTATTTAGCCTTGGAGATCCAATCTCAAAACAAAGTACTTCGATATATGCCAGAACGATTCAATATCAAGATTTGTGCAATTAATTAAGCAAAAGATACAGCTCAAATTGCACTGGAAGATTTGAAAAGTTCACTTCATAATTTTGAGATGAATATGGATTTGTAGAAAAAGAACAAATATAAAACAATTGCTTTCCAAGTATCTAATTATTCACACAACGATCTTCTTCAACTATCACAAGAAGTCAATGAGTCGAATCTATGTGAATACTATATCTTCTATATCACAAAGAAGTTTGGATATTATTTGAAAAAAATAAGAGACAAAAAGAAGATAGGATAACAATCTAAGTTTTATATTCTGACTGTTTTCTGAAAAATTCAGAAGTCTCCCGACCAAGGACAAATTTGGCAAAGGAATGAAGGTACGAATCAATTTAATTTCAAAAGGTTTGATTCCGTGCAACGTAGAGAATGCAATGGTTTTGGACACTATGCAAATGAATGCGCATATAAACTTTGTAAAATAAAGAACTGAATGTCTCTTTGAGTGATGAAGAATCTGATGAAGAACAAGAATCAAATGAAGAAAAATGCTCGTGAAATTGTATAAGTTATTTTTATTATTATTATTATCTTTTAAAAATTGACGTATTTTTGAAGTTTTCAAATCTTTTTTCTCTCCTGATAAATTACATGGTAAAATTACAACGATAATATCGCGAAAACATGTTTTCAAAATATTTAAGTGCATTAAACAATTACCATTCCTCTTAAAATAGGGAAATTTGTGTCTTACTAACACTTTGGATTGCAAACACTCTTGTGAATGCATCTCACCATCTTCAATCAGACTCGATCAATGAAAAATATTATTTTTATATCAAAATTATTTTTTTCATTGTAAATATATAATTTTTTTCTTAGTTATGTTATGAAAATAATGATATAATAATAAATATTGAATTGAGTGAAAAATATTTTTTTTAATTTTAATATATATATATTGATGAGTAATAAACTAATCTTAATAAATTTTCTTGTTGCTAAAGCCCATAAAAATTAAAAGTTAAGCCCATATAGGACCGAACCCCAGAGAAAAGGACTCATTTACTGCAAGTCCATCAAGAAGTCAATAAATATCTCCTCTCATTTCAAAGTAAGTACTCATTTGAGCATTTTATGCTTCCTTCATGTGGATTGTATAGCTGCGTAGAGAATCATGGGGATTCTTCAATGATAGTGTACATCGTTCAAGATTGTAGAGGAGAATTTTATCGATTGAAACATAAACTAGCCGGAATATACATCAAAGTATGTTGAGGATTACCAAAATTTTGAACTCACACAATACACATTGATCGTATTTTCAAAGAATTTAACTTCTGGATATCTTTCTTGTTTTATTTTTATTGGGTAGGGATTGGGGAGGGGGTTTGCTATAGTTGGGTTTCGAACGTGAGATATCGTCCAAATTTGAGATGTTGGTGTCAGATGAGCATTAAGTTATTGAAATGGATATCCTTCGTGACGCTCGAGGCTGGAAAGAGGACGGTGAGTGATCATTAGTGTCAAGATATTGCACAAACAATGAGAGACTACTAACAGGTTTCTAGCTAAAAAAACATGAATGAATTAATCCCACACCAAAATGAGAAGGACTCAAGACTGTATAGGTGTAGGACTATACAGTTGATGGGGATTTAAAAGATTTGATAGGTATTATTCATTTCAATAATATGTATCTTCTTTTCGTGAGCTCATCACATAAGAAATCTGAAGTTAAACGTACTTGACTAGAATTAATTATGAGATGAGTGACCAATACGCAGAACACCCCATAAATGCTTTACTACAAAAACAAAATACAAAAAGTATGTGCATCTCATTCCTTAGTCAGGACCAAGGCATCCTTGTGAGCCCCATAGATTTTATCATCAACTTTATAATTAGCCTCATCCTAGAAAGAAAGAGAGTGAGAAAACTGACAATATTAATATATGTTGGTCCCACTTGCGGTAATTCGAGATAATAACATCCGAAAATAAAAAATAAACTGGACACCAAGATTTACGTGGAAAACCCCTAAAAATTATTAGGGTAAAAACCACGGGCAAGATGAAAATAATTTCCACTATAATATTTTGCGGTGTACAACTCACTCACTGTATTTCCAAAGAGATCACACACTCTCTTAATACAGGATAACAAACACCTCACAAATATTATAGAATGCTATAAGATGAGAAAAAACTCGAAGAATGGATTGAGAATGGGATGCATCGAAATGCCGAATGAAGCATCTATTTATAGATGCATCATTCAGTGTGAACCTTCGTTCGCCATTTCAGAAAATCAGCTGCCGTTTTCTAATTTTTTTCAAAGAAGGCTGCCCCAACCGCATTTGATTTGTCTGCCCACTTTCTTCTGCCCAATTTCTTTGACTCCCGACATGCATTTAATGCACTCACAATTGCCAACATTTCTTCCACTTGGAGATTTGATTGAGAATCAAACACATCTCCACACATCCTTTCAATCTTGCCATTACCTGCTGTTTACGTTTCTGCTAGGCCACTTGAAGATCTACACCACTCAAACTTTCAATGTTCACTGGCTTGGTCAGAACGTCAGCTATGTTATCCTTTGTATGGATTTTCTGCATATCCACGCTTCCTTCTTCAACTACTTCCCGCACAAAGTGAAATTGAATTCCAATATGTTTCGTCCTGGAATGAAAGGCTGGATTCCTTGCGATGTGCAAGGCACTCTGACTGTCACAAAACAAAGGAACGTTCTCTTGTTTGTGCCCGATCTCATTCAATAACTTTTTAATCCATATTGCCTCCTTGCAAGCTTGAGTAGCTGCCGTGTATTCTGCCTCTGTTGTAGATAACGCCACAACTGTCTGCAGTTTTGAAACCCAGCTTACTGCTCCCCTCGCAAGTGTAAACACATAACCAGTAGTAGATTTTCTCTTATCAGGATCACCTGCATAATCTGAATCAACATAGCCTCTGAGTGTAAAATCCGATCCTCCATAACACAATGCAGCATTCGGGGTACCCTTAATGTATCTAAGGATCCTCTTAACAGTGCTCCACTGCTCTCTTCCAAGATTCGCCATATACCGACTAACTGCTCCCACTGCTTGAGCAATGTCCTGTCTTTTACAGATCATGGCGAACATCAAACTTCACACTGCTGATGCACATGGTACTCGAGACATCTCAATCCTCTCTGCTTCACTGCTAGGACACATCGCGGAGGATAACTTGAAGTTAACAGGAAGAAGGGTTGATATTGGCTTACTATTTTGTATGTTCAAGCGTTGCAAGACTTTCTTCAAATAATTTTTCTGGAAAAACCAAATCTTTCTGTTACTTCTATCTCGGTGAACTTGCATCCCTATAATCTTGTTTGCTGGTCCCAAGTCCTTCATATCAAATTCCCTAGCCAACTATGCTTTCAATCTTTGGACCTGATCTTTGTTGAGACTTGCTACCAACATATCGTCCACATACAACAGCAAAATGATATAATCATCACCAGACCTCTTGAAATATGTACAAGGGTCTGCACTCAGTCTGTTGTATCCAAGGCTCATGATATAGGAATCAAATCTCTTGTACCAACACTTTGACGCCTGTTTGAGACCGTACAGAGATTTGTTCAACCTGCAAACCAAGTTCTCTTTGCCTTTTTCCGTAAAACCTTCTGACTGGAGCATATAAATTTCTTCTTCTAGATCTCCATGAAGAAACGCTGTTTTTACATCTAGCTGTTCTAGATGTAGGTCAAACACCGCACACAATGCCAACACTACTCTGACTGTTGTAAGCCGAACCACAGGAGAAAATATCTCATTGAAGTCAATGCCTTCTTTCTGAGCATACCCTTTTATCACCAATCTAGCACGATATCGCTCCACTTGGTTATTGCCATCACGCTTGATCTTATAGACCCATCTATTTCCAATGGCTTTCCTTCCTCGTGGTAGTGTAACAAGATCCCAAGTTTTATTCTTGTCTAATGCCTCCAACTCTTCTTGCATTGCTATCATCCACAAGGATACATCCGAGCTTTGAGTAGCCTCGTGGAAACTCGATGGCTCACCATCTGATAATAGACAATATGCAATATTGCTTTCAGTGACATAATCTGAAAGCCAACCTGGTGGTCTTCTGTCTCGAGTTGACTGCCTCACATTGGAAACTTCAGACTCAACATGTTCTTGTTCTTCGTGCTCTTGTACTGCTTCACAAGAATTTTGACTTTCATCCGTCTTATTTTCCACCTGAAATATAGTAGTTTCTGAATTCGGTGTGCCTTTGTCTCCCTTTACTTTATCTTCTTCGAAGATAACATCCCGGCTGATGACAAGCTTGTGAACAGTAGGATCCCACAAGCGAAACCCCTTTACTTAGGGATGTAAATGAACCGAACTGTTCGCGAGCTTTTCGGATCTCGGCTCGTTAAAAAGCTCGTTCGGGCTCGTTCGTTAAGCTTATCGAGCCGAGCCCGAGCCTTATTTTGGGCTCGACAATTTTGTTGAGCCGAGCTTGAGATTAATGATGTTCGGCTCGTTAGCTCGTGAACATGTTCGATAATAGGTTCGTGAGCTCAAAATTGAGCTCGGCTCGTTTAGCTGGCTCGTGAGCTCGAGCTCGAGCTCGGCTCGTTTAAGTGGTTCACGAGCTCGGCTCGTTTAGGTAGATCGTGAGCTCGAATTTGAGATAATTAATGAGTTATAATATTAAAATAAGGCCTTTCTGCTTTATTGCAATAAGGGTAGTATTGAATCGGAGATGAACGTAGATTTGAAGATTCTTTCATTGAATGCCGTTTCTGCATAACTTTGTGGTTTGGAGTTGGATTCGGAGCAGAAACGAGCTCGCTTAACGAGCTTGTTTAACGAGCCGAACCCGAGCCAGGCTCATTAAACAAGATAAACGAGCCATTAACGAGCCGAGCCCGAGCTTCATAACTTTCGAACGAGCCGAGCCCGAGCTTCAAACCAAAGGCTCGTAACGAGCCCGAGCCGAGAAAATAGTTTAACGAGCCGAGCCCGAGCCTGATACTGTTCGGCTCGGCTCATTTACATTCTTACCTTTACTCCATCAGCATAACCCAATAAAATACATTTTCTGGATTTCGAATCCAACTTCGATCTTTCTTGCTCATTGTACAGAACGTACACAGGACTTCCAAATGTATGCAAATGAGAATAATCTGTCGGCTTCCCAGTCCACATCTCCATAGGAGTCTTCAGATCAATCGCCACTGAAGGAGAACGATTGATAATATAGCAAGCGGTTTTGACTGCTTCTGCCCAAAATGACTTGTCTAGACCCGCAGTCCTCAACATAGCTCTTATTCTGTCCAACAAGGTCCAGTTCATCCGCTCCGCCACTCCATTCTGTTGAGATGTGTAAGCCGTTGTGAACTGTTTTTTGATGCCCTCATGTTGACAATATGCATCAAATTCATCACTGGTATATTCTCTTCCATTGTCAGTCCTCAAACACTTGATTTTCTTTTCTGAATCAAGTTCAACCCGCGCTTTGAAATCTTTGAAGATCTGGAAAGCATCTGATTTCTTCTTGATTGGATACACCCAACATCTCCTAGAGAAATCATCAATGAACGAGACAAAGTATCTCGCTCCTCCTAGGGATACAACCGGTGCTTGCCAAACATCCGAATGAATCAGTTCCAATATGCTTTTGCTCCTGGCAGTAGAAGTGCCAAACTTTAATCTGTGTTGTTTACTTGTAACACAATGCTCACAAAGGGTAGTGACACTTTTGTAAGTCCCGGCAGCAGCTTCCGTTCTGAGAGAATTTTCAACCCCCGTTCTGACATATGCCCGAGCTTTCTATGCCATAACACTGTTAATTCTTCTCCTGAACCATTTGATGCAACAGCTAGTTCTGCATCTTTGTGTGTTTCTCCCAAAAGTACATAAAGATTTGCTGCAACCTTTTCCGCCTTCATAACCACAAGCGCGCCTTTCACAATTTTCATGATCCCATTCTCGATACGAGTTTTGCACTCGATGTCATCCAATTGCCCCAAGGACAAAAGATTTTTCGTCAGGCCTTTCACATGTCGTACCTCCTGTATGGTGCGAATGGTGCCATCAAACATTTTAATTTTGATAGTACCGACGCCAGCGATTTCCAAGGCATGATCATTTCCCATGAATACAGATCCCCCTGAGATTGGTTCATAATGGTCAAACCATTCTCACCGAGACGTCATGTGCCACGTCGCTCCTGAATCCATAATCCATGTGTCACGAAATTTGTGTCTGCCTTCTGCAACAGTTGCTGCTTCGCTGAATAAAATTTCACCACTGCCTGAAGTACTGGCCACATTTCCTTGAGAACTCTTCTCGATACTCGTACACTCTTTTTTGAAGTGTATTTTACCGCCACATTTAAAGCAGTAAATATTTTTTTTCTTACTTCTCGACTTTGATCTACCTCGTCTTTGGCTCCCACTGGAGTCACGGTCCATAAATCTTCCTCTTATCATCGGTAAAGCCTCCGCCTGCTTTGATGTTACCAACCTATCTTCCTTATTATTGCGCCGGCTTTCTTCACCGAGAACCGCAGTTAAGACATCGTCGAATCTTAGAAAGCCCATAAGAATATTGTTGGTTATGTTGATGATAAGTTGATCATATGAATCTGGTAGACTTTGAAGTAGAAGCTCCGCACGTTCATTTTCTCCTATTTGATGCCCCATGGAAGTGAGTTGGGCAAATAGAGTATTCAGTGTGTTGATATGGTCGGTCATTGATGAGGATTCCGCCATCCGAATAGTATAAAGCATTTTCTTTAGGAAAATCATGTTGTGTAGCGACTTGACCTCGTACATCTTTGTCAGAGTATCACAGATAACTTTTGCTGTTTTTATCTTAGAGATACTTGACAATACTTCGTCTGCTATAGTCAATTGTAAATTGGCAACAGCGTTGTCGTTCATCTCATTCCACTTTCCATCATCCGTAATCTCCACCGGTCTATCTCCAATAGCCGCCAAGCAATTCTCCTTTCTTAAAACTGCTTGTATCTTTATTTTCCACAGCATAAAATTGCTTCCGTTGAACTTTGCTATCTAGTACCTACCCGCCATTATGTCTACAACAATTTTAGTAGACTGGACAAAAATAATCCCGCCTTAAATAAAAAATCTCAAGAAATCTTTTCTGATGTGGAAGATCAGTCTAGGCTGCAACCACAGAGCATACTCAAGATTTTAAGAAATTTTAAACCAAGTCTCTGATACCACTTGTTGGTCTTACTTGCGGTAATTCGAGATAATAAAATCCAAAAATAAAGAATAAACTGGACACCGAGATTTACGTGGAAACCCCTAAAAATTATTAGGGTAAAAATCACGGGCAAGATGAAAAGAATTTCCACTATAATATTTTGTGGTGTACAAGTCACTCACTGTGTTTCCAAAGAGATCACACACTCTCTTAATACAGGAGAACAAACACCTAACAAATATTATAGAATGCTATAAGATGAGAGAAAACTCGAAGAATGGATTGAGAATGGGGATGCATTGAAATG
The DNA here is from genome assembly GCF_012295235.1 of Primulina huaijiensis. Classification (NCBI taxonomy): domain Eukaryota; kingdom Viridiplantae; phylum Streptophyta; class Magnoliopsida; order Lamiales; family Gesneriaceae; genus Primulina; species Primulina huaijiensis. The sequence continues at coordinate 18,983,334 of NC_133311.1, read as the reverse complement.
CCGAATGATGCCTCTATTTATAGATGCATCATTCAGTGTGAACCTTCGTCCGTCATTTCAGAAAATCAGCTGCCGTGTTCTAATTTTCTTCAAAGAAGGCTGCCCCAACCGCATTTGATTTGTCTGCCCAATTTCTTTACCACCCGACATGCATTTAATGCACTCACAATTGCCAACAATATACACCCATCATTGACTTGTTGTACTAATATCTCCTGACATATTACTTATTCTTCTGGCATATTTAGAGAAGTTTTTCAAGATACGTATGAGTGAGGATATAAACACATTTCATAGTTAAGTGTGCTTGATTTGGAGAAATTTTGGGATGGATGAACCCCCTAAGAAATTTTATAGGGTGCATGTGAATAAGGGGTATAAACGAACCAAGTCGGTTCACGATATTTTCGAGCCTCGAAAAAAATTCGAACATGTTAGAGTTTGGTTCAAATTCGATAAGCTTGAATTCGAATCAAATATTTTTTGAACCCGAACTCGAACCTAAATTATTTTGTTCGAGAGTTCACAAGTCACTCGCGAGCTTTAATATTTTATTATTATATTATAATTATATATTAAATAAATAAAATTTGAGACTTTCGATGACATATTTTCGAGCAATAATTCAAATAATTCGCGAACATATTTGAATCTTTCGAGTTGAACTCGAACTTTAATTCGAAACGAATTCTCGCCAAATTTTTTAAAATTTTCGAGCTTGAATCAAGCTCGAACTCGAATAAAATTAAATCGAATCGAATTTGAGCCTTCAAATTTTCGTGATATTCGGTTCATTTGTTAACTTTTGACTTGGACAATCGTTGAATTTTGAATTTTACATTTGTATTTTGATACCCTTGTTTCACATGAAAAAATGAAAGATTTAAAATTAGTTTATGATGAATTTAATGGACTTCTATAACAATTTAAATTAATTATTTTCATAAAATTAACACGAATGCAAAGTAATTGTTAGAATGAAAAAATTAGTTTATTTGTTAACTTTTGTTTTAATACGCTTCTGTGACAGGTGTCAAAATTTAGTCCATCACACTTGTAAATATATATGCGAATGGTGTAACGAATAAAATATGAGATGGAAAACTTTCCATCGGCTTCCTCAAATTAGCCTTCGTTTGACATCTTCTTCACCCATTGTGAGAGATCGTGAGTAGTGTTTTATTCAACTTTTTTATAATTAATTTGATTCATATTCAAATAAGAGCAATATCATAATAGTAAAAAAACAGTTAAGATTCATATTGTAATTTGAAATCATTATATTTAAATAGAGTAAGAAAAATAATTATGAAATAATATAATTATATATAAATATGTGTGTGAGTTCAAATTGAGGGTGCTCCCTCTTTGCATTTCTATGGAATCAAACACGGTTGTGAGGTTCACTTATTTATATTCCATGATCTAGAAAAAGAGTTCTAGAAAATATGAAAACAATATTTTCATTAGTTATAAAACACTTTCAAATAAAGATAAAATATCTTGAAGATAAAAATCAATATTAAAAACAAATCTTATAATATCTATAGATAAATCAATCAAGATCTCATCATCTAAAAATAGATCAAATAAAATCTTTTAATTTAGAAAGAAAAAATCTTAAATTGATATTATCAATTTAACAAAATAATACAAAAATAAAATAATAATATGACATATGATAAATCAAGATAATCCTTATCATGGACCGAAAATATCTCATAATCAAGGATACTGTATTATCAAAAATAACAAAAAGATGATAGCGAATTTAAATCAACAACCTTTTCAAAATACCAAAGCATATCAAAATATTAGAATATATCCCGTCCAAAAGATCAAAACAAACCTCTTCCCCGAAAGTAGCTACAACTTTCCTCTACTCTCTGCTCTGTGGGTTTTTTTCCCAAAACGTTTTTTGTGGTTTCAGGGAATTAGGGGTTGTTGCATCGAAGAATGGGTAGAGTTCGTCGCAGTGATTCCAGCAGACGCGAGGATGAGAAACAGGAAAGTCGGGGTCGGCATAGGGAGAGATCGGGTGAAAAAATTCATCTTGCCGAGTATGATGGCAAAGATCACAATAGAATGTGGCGAAAGTGCACAACGAGAGAAAGGGAAACGCTGCGTGATGAGGATGGCGATGTACGTATGGAGCGGAAAAAGAAAAATATGGATAAGAGAGTGGAAGAGAGTCGAATTATGACTAAAAACGAGGGAGACACGAGTCCGAGTGAGGCCAATAAAGTGGGAAAGCCCGATGAGAATGCGGGCAGGGACATAGCTGCTAATTCAGGGAGGAGTGGAGGAGTTTACATAACACCACATATGTTGGCCACAACGATGAAGGATATTCAAGTTAAAAACACCATTGAATATCAGAGAATGACTTGGGATGAAATGAGGAAGAGTATCACGTGGTCGTTGAATAGAGTGACTGCTACTAATATTAAGATTATCATTCCGGAGTTGTTTGCTGTGAATCTGATACGAGGGAAGGGTTTATTCTGTCGTTCATGCATGGAGTGTCAAATTTTTTGGCTACACAACACAGATGCGATTGCTGGATTGGTTGCTGTTGTTAATGCCAAGTTCCCTGAAGTTGGTGATCTTTTGTTGAGGAGGATTGTTTTTCAGCTACAGAGGGCATTTAAGCTCAATGATAAGGTTTGCACTTCAGTTTCTCTCACTGGTTCAAATTCCATTATTTAAACAATGTTAGGTCTGCTTATGGTGAAACTTCTCTTGGCAGCCACAACTTCTCGCTCCAGTCAAATTTTTTGGTCACCTGGTCAACCAGCGAGAACTTCTCGCTCCAGTCAAATTTATTGCTCACCTGGTCAACCAGCGAGTAGCCCACGAGCTTATCGCTCTTGAGCTGGTAACATTTCTGTTGGAAAAACCTATCTATGAAAATGTTAAAGTGGCTGTTGGATTCCTTACTGAGTGTGGTTCTGCGCTGCAAGACCTTTCTCCTCTACAATTCCATGGTACTAGCCAGAGCAGTTTTATGCAGTGGGGCACTTCTTCTTTTTCATTAATCTGATATTAGCTTCTATTTTTTGTTCGGTTCACTTCTTTGTTTGTTTTTTTTGTTTGTTTTTTTTTAAACCCTAATCTAGGGGTGGGAGAGGGATCGAACCCTAACCATTTTTATGGGGAGTACAAGTGAGAATCCATGGACCAATGCCCTTGTCTCTGGTTCACTTCTTTGTTGATGATTACTTATCGTCTCTCTTTTTTGTTGATGGTATCTGATGTTTGACATGGTATGATTTTGTGGTTGCCACAGAATCAATCTTATTGTGTCTCCATTTTGGGGTTTTACCCTTTTTATGGATATCTGAGGACACATTTCTAATTGCAAAATGGAATCTGAATTTGAGTCTTTCACTCAATTGGATCGACTCGAAGTGAATGAAAATGCAGACAATTTGTTTCCTAAAATTCCTTTAACTAACCAATCCTTTTGTGACGTTGGATTGTCTGACATTTGATGACTGCCGCTTTTGCATAATGTGTTGTTGGATGGTGTAAAAACTAAAAAGTATGTACGCCATAACATCATGCATTTTTCATTATTATGTTGTGCCCTTTCAAATGACGTGACGCATCTCTGAGTTGCACACTTTTGGATTTTTCATCCGACAGACATATTTGAGCGATTACGAGGTATTCATCATGGAGGAACTATATTGGTCCAGCTCTCTATTGAGCATCTTTTTGAGTTGCGAGAGGCAAAGTTTCAGGTGAGCTCTGAAACCTCACGTATAAAAATCTTATGCGGTGGAGAGTCCAAATTTAAAGTCTAGTTTACTTGTAGAAATATTAAAGTCCGTGGAGTTATAATTCTTTCGTGATACATCTTCTTATCCAGGGGTGCCCAGCCATTCGACCAGAGTTGGATCTGGTGGAGCCGAAAGATCAAGTCACACACAAAGTCTCCCTTCTGGATGAAATTGATCCCGAGATTGCTTTAGGTATATATATCTGGACAGTAAACATCATGTCATATGTTGCTCTTTCAATTTCACTTATACTTGACCTGAATTTTTTGATATTCTGACCGCAGACACCTTCAATCCGGATGCCCAATTCGCAGAGAACAAGAAGCTTTGTGAAGAATTTAACAAGAAATGCTCGGTGACTGGTTACGAATCTGGCAATTGCTAATCCTGTAACGCCAGAGTTATTAATTTTTGGATGGTTGTTAGCTTCTCTTTTTTTCCTGATATGTTTATTATTAAGTGATTTTTAAAATTTTCAATGAGTTATTATGGGTCCATTGTTTTTCGTCGTTAAGATGTTTCAATGAATATATATATACATATATATATATATATATTTTTTAAAAAAAGAAGACGATTCGATGAATGAATTTTTCTTGAATTATAAGTGGTTTGTTCTCCATTTGATTCGTTCAATAGGATCTCTGGTAATCTTGTTTGAATCCTTTTCATTTGTTCAAATTCTGTTGTGCGAGGAATTTGCTTTTGCGCAATTTGTGGTGGTAGAATCTATTTCTGGTAACGACTGTCTTGCATGCGATGGTTGAGGGTGATTTGGGCCTGTAAGAAAATTAATAACGAATCACTTTGATCCTTGTCAAAAACTTTTGTGAGACGGTCTCACAAAAAAGTATTATTTTTTATTGTGAATATCGGTAGGATTGACTCGTTTCACATATAAAGATTTGTGAGACCGTCTCACAAGAGACCTACTCTTGAACTTTTTATATAAGAAGTAGTATCTCACTCCGTGCATGTGTTATTTTATGCAATGTTTTAAAATGGTCACGGTCGACCAAGTTCATATATAAACCGCAGTTCACGTTCCGGACCAAGTTCATAAAACGTTTTACCGATCAAGAACCGATAAGCACTGACAACATTCTTAATAGAAGAACTCTATGTGATATGTTAAATCAAGCATGTTTGTGCGACATGCGACTGAACCGGTTTGGAATTTCATATCACGTATCATTCTATACATTCGGCTAAGTGAGCCACGGGCAAAAATAAACATTATAAAGATATATATCAAATAATAATTATCAGTTATGTACAATTGAACCGGTGTCAATTGTCTTGTCAATTAAATCAGTTTAGAAATTTAGATGGTTCTGCATACAGTATTTTTTTTGGGAAAAATTAAACGAAATATTTGAAATTTCAGTTTATAAATTGAAAACATGATAATTTTAGGAAGCTCGTGTAAAAAAATTTAGTAAACTCCTGTAATAAGCTCATGTATAAAAAATTTAGTAATCTCTACGAAGCATTCAAGATTTTTGTGTATAATTGTTTTTTTTTATGATTCTTTTATATTTGAAAAATAAACATTGTTTCCTTACTAGCTATGTAATTTCAATTTCAATTTCAATTTCAATGAATTATGTTATTTGATTTTTTTTATTGCATTTATTTTAAGAATTTTTATGTGATTATCTACTAAACATGTATGATGCATCTTTTATATTTTAGATGTGTTTATTATGTGAATTTGGACTGCAATATATGGACTCCCCCCCCACCCCCTCATCAAAAGTTTTTGTAGTTTGTATCGCCTGTATTTGTATGTAAGTTTTTAATAATATGTATATTTTCAATATCTGAATGGTAAATACTGGTGAAGAGGTAGAGACATATATAAATGTGGAAATTGAATGCAGGCGGATGGATGTATTGATTGTAAATGAAAGAATAAGAGTATTTAGATTTATCTCTTCTTGTTGTTTTTTTTCAAAGTATACACATAATTATGCAGAGTTGTCAATAATATATGTTCTGGAATATGATTATATATACATATGTATAATATTATTGGACGATCGGTTACTTTTCATATTTACATCATATTTTGATATTTTTTTATAAAATGTTTATTTACCGAAATTTGGGTTGCATCTTCGGCAATAATTGGCATACAGATATATAAGTTCTAAATCTTTTTATATTTTTTATACACAGTAAACTTATAAAAAAAAAATAAATGTTTACAACGTATCTTTACTGAGCTATTAATAATTTTAAGTTATGACAATACGTCAATCTTAAAGATAAGTTAGATGCATAACATTTTGACTATGATTTGAATCTTTTTTAAAAAATAAAAAAATATATGTTTTTTCAAATTTCTTTCATAGATAAAATTCCTAGTGCATTAAAAAAATAGCTTAAAATTTAAAATCAAACTTATTGCTATTAACCACCAGTATTTATCTTTCCAGGTTGTTCTTTAATTGAACTCGGAGAGCAGATACCGCCTCCTCCGAGAAGGATCCGATCCCTTAGTAGGCCTGATTACATTATCAACCCTATTCACATGGATATAAATAACTGCTTCTTAAATTCAAAAAAATAAATAAATAAATAGCTGCTAGTTATAAATTTAAGTGTGAATCTCTCTCAAAATTAACGAAAATGTTTGAATTTATTATCTAAGAAACGTCTGATGAATTTTGAAAATGAAAACAAATATTAAAAACTACATAAATTCTGTATTTCAATCTTTTTGGCAAACGCTTGTTTGTATATTGTGTGGGAGTAATTTAATTTGCAAGATAAGTGCGTTCCTTCACAAACTAGGCATGTTTGCTCAAAGAAGTTAATATCATATATGTCATGTAAACACAATCAAATACCAGAAATGCTTGTTTAGACCATGTATATTAGGACATGTGTATCAAAAGAGTAGCTTGTCAAAGATTGACCAAAAATCCTATAGGGATCTATCGTACGATCCAGTCCTAGAATCAGCACAAACTCAAATTCTCCAGCAAACACAAAGATGCGGTTTCTACTTCAATTAATGAGAAGGAGTCGAAGACTGCTCATGCCCAATACAGAGGATCAGATTTTGTATTTCTTAGAGCAAGTAATGTCATGCATGAAACAAAATATGTAGTCCAACATACAGGGAATGAATTTACTACTCCTGTCACTCAGTTTGTAGGTACTTTCTTCAATCACCTTACTCGTTGACCTTGAATGACTTACGAATTACCATTAAAAGGCAATTATTTTTTCGATTGTGAAAATCGTATGTGTGCCAATAAGAGGATGCAGCTATTACTCACTGTCAACAGATGGACATAAGCTAGTTGATTCATCAAGTAAGCATAAAGACAACATTATTGTGAACCTATCCTGTTTAATCTAAAGATGTGCCTAACTTCTTTCACCACCCAAGGCAGGTAAGTTGGAGTTTTAATCAAGCCACCCCTCAAACTAGGAGGTTGTGTACCGCTGGTACTCAGATTATATTTCCTTGTCAATCTTCTGTTGGATCTCGGTTTTCTACGTGCCCAAACGCAGCGGAAGTTTAAAATTTTTATTTTATTTTGAAAACAAAATAATTCTTTTGGACACTCGTATGGTTTTCAGGAATTAAACATGCATAGGATGTTTAAAGAATTATCCCTTTGTGAATTAAATCACTGGACTCCAACTAATCCGGTATAAACGGATTAGCTCTTGTTGATTCCCTACGAACTTTCTTCGATGAAATCCTCCTATCAAGTCCACGACTGGATGGTATGTTCCTCTTCCAAATTGCACTAGAAAATTTGGAAGAGATTTTACGTTGGAGACTAAAACGAGAGGCGGCTCAACCTTGGAAAGAAAAACCAAAGAGGCCAATTTTTTTTTCTTTTGAAAGTGGGAGTCACGAAATTCTTGAGGTGGTAGGTGGTGGTGTAGGGTTTTCAATTTTTTTTTGTGTTATTTATAATTAACTTAAACCCTAATTACATAATTAACATTAATGGGCTTGATTTAATTAATTGGGCTAGTCCAACTAGTTTAATTAATTTAATCAAAGTCCATTAAAACTTTAATTATTTAATATGTTGGACTTGTACCCCTACAAGCCCATTAAACACATTATCCACCATATTTAATTTATTAATTAATCAACTCAACTTTTGAGCTTAATAAATTAAATACATTATAAATTCAACATTTGAATTTATTATTTAAATTATAAATTCAACTTCTTGAATTTTTATCACCTCTAAAATTCAATATTTAATAAACCCAACATTTGAGTTTAATAAATTAAATTCTCAAATTTTATAAATTCAACTACTTGAATTTATTCTCTCAAAATTTAATTATCATAAATTCAACTCCTTGAATTTACTATATAACATAAATTCAACTTCTTGAATTTATTCTCTCAAAATTTAATTATCATAAATTCAACTCCTTGAATTTACTATATAATATAAATTCAACTTCTTGAATTTATTCTCTCAACGGGAACAAACAATCCAGTACTTGTGTGACCCTCAATGGTTCAGGGATACAGCTAGCCGTGAGTTCACAACTCTATGTGATTCAGGACATAATCCTTTATTCGGGCTTACCCTATTTAGCCTCATTCTTTTCATCAACACCTTAATTAAGAATGTCAAAACTCATTTCTGATTGCACTCATCGGATCATGGTAAGAGCGTCTAGTAGCATCGCCCCATGATCCCCTAGGTATCACTGATAGTGCCTGCAAGAACCAGTCGATTATGATTAACGTACAGTACGGTCCCTTCATCTCATATATCCCGATCGAATCTGCAACCATTGGTTCATCGAGGGTTGCATATTAATTCGATAACTATGTGATAACTATAATAGTGGCATCGCGTGTACTATTGGAGAACTCCTTCTTCAATGTACATCTCATACTCTGGCCAGAGATTCCATGCACTATTATTACATTAGATCACATAGGATATCCACACCCGTAGGTGAGCGGTGAATCCCCGACTACAATGCACTGGCTCTTATATGTGTCGCAACTATACCCAACCTCGCCACCTGATGACTCTCCTGGAGTCGGTAAACGAGTCAAAGCACAGCCCTAGCACATAGAGCCTCAGTGTTGTCCCGGGTCGTAAGGACTAATGGTGTACAATCATAACCACGGACTTATCCTCTCGATGAATGATAACCACTTGGAAAGTCCGAGGGAGGGTTGTTCGGTATAATCATCATATGACTACCCATCTGTATGTTTGGACATCTCTATGCCCTTACCAAGAAACGCAGTACACAACATCACAGATGCTAGTCTCGAGCTCAAGCGACCTTTATCCACGTTTTAGGCGGCTGAATCGACTAGGAACGAATTTAGATCATACAGTGTTTACAAATGAGTTTCAACATCGAATTACGATTCATTTGTATTAAAGTATAATCAAGGTCTTTATCTATGTTTGAAATCATGGGTATACAGATAAAGAAATAACAAACCATGAAATAATGAATTATATTAAAATAAAGATTGTTCTTTACAACTGAGTCAATAAAATCCCTAGTCAACAGTTGACTTGCAGGGCATCTACTCTAACATCTTCCTCATTTGCCTGATCTCATAATTGATTTGTGACTACTTTACTCCTTCCATTTTATTAATTTCCTAGAAAACAGATGAGGTTCAAGATCGTGACTCGACTACTTGATACATTCCGAGCAGCTATGACATTTTATTGCTTTTAAGAAATAGTCTGCCACAGTTATAGTAGCATCCCTTGAAATACTGGTTGGATGCTCTAAAACAACAAAATTCTACGGTCGTGTGGAGCACGGGACAAATATCTAATTAATATTATGCGTAACATAACCTAAACATATGGTATTAAATACGAAAATCAGTCCCTTACAGCAGCATCATAGACGTTCGGTGTCAATTGATCAATCTTGTGTAGATCTTCTCGATCAATTGGACCGGCTTCCAGTCTTCTTCACCAACAAAATTTATCACAGTAACCTGTATATCATTGTTAAACGCGTTCATTAGACTCGGGATATTGAGCAACTACTATAAGATTAACAAAACTGGATAGCAAGACAAAGAAAAAAGGAAATCAATTACATAGCTAGAAAAGCGCCCGTGCCACCCGGTGCGATGAAGGTATTGCCGAGCGTGGACGGGAAGATCGTAGTTGATCACCAAAGAAACCTACATAGACTAACAAAAGTTAAGAAACAACTTCATAAATTAATGAATTAATATTAATGACAAAGAGAATCAAACTAACCTCTTCATCAACAAGTTCGGACGCAAAAGCATCCGTCGTGATAAGGAATTTCTTGAAGCTTAATTCTTCCATTCGTCGATGACGCTCCTCTGCTAATGTATTTCCTTTAATCTCTAAAACTTCGAAGTTGCTTGCTTGCATCTTTTTTCGTAGATTAGTAACCTGCCACATAACACAGCACAATATTGATCAATAACTCACAAAAATATTAAAAAATTTGAAAACATTGGCAAAGAAAGTTAAACCTGACTGTTAGAGTTGCGAAATACAATAACTTTGGGGACGTTAAAAGCGCGAAGCATGTCTAGCAAAACATGATATTTAGGCTTCTCCTTCTGCTCGCGGACAAAGAAATGACGGATGCCCTGTCATTAAGTCAAAAAAAGAGTTAACACAAGATCCATACAAATAAATCTGGGAAATACTTCCAAATACCTCCATGACTGATACGGGATTACGATATGCTCGAATGACCAGAGCGTCACTCAATCCGATGAAATCCAGCATCTCAGCAACTCCAGAAACATCAGTTCTAGAGATCATGAGCAACCGGATTTTCCGAGAACGGCATCTGAGTATGCCTTTTAGTTCATTTGAATGGTAATTTTCAATCATGTCATCAAAGCAATCCTAAGGAAAAGAAAGTAAAATTTGTTTTACAAAAACAAAATAACAAAAACAAAGAGGAACTACATCAGAATAGCTTACGAACCAGCGCCAAAAACCTGATTGACGTGGCCACAAGAGGCTGCTTTTCAAAGGTGTCCAGAACGTGGTCAGGAGACCCGAGTACGACCCCTCGTTTGATCATCCGGTTGCGCCTGTCAACGTTGCACACGTTGATTCTGGAATGGGCGCCAACTGCCTTAATCAGTTCTTCCATGTGGGAAGCTGATTTGCTGGTAGGTAACAGTACTAAAGATCTCGGACTAAAAACAAAAAAAGATTTATCAGAATTTAGTAACAACAAGAAGAGCTATAATTGGGATACCTAGACTTCAAATATTAATTGGGTGTGAGGCTTGTCATCTGACTCACACGCGAACTCCGTTAGAGCTGCGTTAATATTTCTTGCCCGAAAAATAAAGAGATCCCAACAAACAAACAATCTCAACATAAAAAATGAAGTCATCTTGCGAATTAGAAAATGAGTACGAGTTTTCTGATGATGAAGAAATAGAAGCGCAGACTTGGGGGAAAGAGAGAAGGAAAATGAACTCGGTGAAAATCAATCAATCAATCAAGCTTCTCCGAGTAATTATTAAACATGCAGCGGCAGTGTCAATTAACACAGAGCTAATTAACTCTTTTTTTTTCGATAAGTGAGCTAATTAAGTTATTAGCCCTTAAAAGGTGAAAATCTGTAACAATCTAGGTAGTTTAAAATAAGGACTTGTTTTTTCCCCCCTAAAAATTTGTGCTTTTAAAATAAATTTTAAAAAATGTTCATCTCGTTTATCTCATCTCAAATTCTCGACCCCTCCTAATTGATATATTGTGAATCGAATTCTTAATAAACTATATACATTTATAATCGTGGGACAATGAAGCCAGAATTAAACCATCAATTTTATCGAACTCACGATAATTTGTCAAGATATTATTTACTCTATCAATTCAGACACTTTTTTTAAGACAATTTTATTTGAATTCGGAGAGAAGGTTCCGCCCTATCCGAGATGGATCCGACCCTTCTGTAGGGCAAATTACAGAATCGACCCTATTCACATTGCTTCTTATAAATTTAACCAGCCCTCTTTGAAAGCCCATATTTATTAATATGGTCCGAAAGTTATACTCTCTATGGGCCAATTAAAAATTAATGAAAGGATTGAATTTATTTTCTAAGAAACATCTGTTGAATTTTGAAAACGACAACACAGATAAGAATTATTTTCACTATCCTCTGTATTTCTATCTTTTTGGTGGGAGTAATTTATTTGCAAGAGAAGTGCGTTGCTTTCCTTCACAAATTAGGCTCGTCATACAAACAGGTTGCTCAAAGAAGTTAATATAATATATGTAAACTATCAATTAGGTTAGGTTGGAACAAGTAATCTCTACGTAGCCACTTTGGCTAAAGTCTGATTTTTAAGTTCCCTTAAAGGTATGTCTTACGTCATCGTTCAAACAGAGAAATAATTTTACCAGATGAAATTGATCAAACTGACACGTAAGTTGGATAAAAATCTTTCAGCATCACTTGGTTTTCGGCAATTCAGGCAACCCTGCATAGACACACTGATGTGAGTTGTTGCACCAGAATCTATCCACCACGTGTGTCTAGGCACTGAAGTTAAATTAACCTCAGAACAAACCATATTCAGAAGCTTACCTTTCTTAGCACGCAAAGTGTGATAATTACTGCACTGCTTCTTCATATGCTCATCACTGCCACAGAAAAAAAACATCCTGAACTTTGAGAATCACTAGGATTCTTCTGTTGTTTCTTCGGAGGTTGCGTATCCGCAATTTCCTTATCCTTCCTTTTCTTTCCTTTATCCTTCGAGTTAGAGGCATAATGAGCACTTTCTGTCTTGTCTCGCTTCAACCTTTCTTCTTCCTGGACACAGTGCAAAATGAGCTCATTCAGAGACCAATTATATTTCTGACAGTTATAGCTCACCTTGAACTTGTTAAACTGAGGAGGAAGAAATATCAAAACCAGATACACCAACAAGTCCTCAGAGAGGTCAAGCTTCGGTGTTTTCAACCTTGAAGCAAGATGAGACATTTCCATTATGTACTCCCTGATTTTGCTCTTACCCTTGTACCTCATTGAAACGAGGCTTGCCAAAAGTGTACCAATTTCAGACTTTTTACTTTTAGCAAACCTCTTTTCGAGGTCTTGAAGGAAAGCCTTAGTCGTAGCAATGTCGCTAGACATTGTGTCCCTAAATGTTTCTGGAATGGCCATCTTCGTGATCATTATACACATGCGATTCGATCTCTCACACTTTTCAAACTCCCTCTTTTCATCAAGGTACTCTTATCCGTAATGGCGGGAAGAGAGTCAACCCTTATCGCAAGGTCTAAATCTTTGACTCCGAGAACTATCAACAAATTCTCTTGTTACGATTTAAAATTCGAGCCATTTAACATAGAAATAGAAGTTATGTTGGAATGAATATTGGCAGGAGTCAAATTTAAACAGAGAACAAAAAAACAAAATATACATGCTCAACCAAATATACAAATAAAATAATCAATAAATTCAAATAATGTAAACTTCATAAACAGAATATCGAGCACTCCATTAATGTTTCATCTTTGAACAAAAGATTAACTTGTCAGTGATATCTTGGTGCAGCAGTCAAACACTGATAGTAACTATCATGTCAAATAACAACCTTCATTTGGGCCGATTTATTATTCACATGAAAAACCGAACAACTATCACATGTTTACCACCACAAGTGCATATGTAATTATATTAAATATTAACCTTCATTTGGGCCGGTTTAAAAAAAAATTTAATCCAAATTTTCGATTTTCCTCTAAAATATTTTTATTGAACAAAACTGGAAGGTAAATCAAAATCTTATACCAAATCCTTAAAATTTACAACCAAATTTTTTTTACCAAAACTGAAACTTTAAAAGATTTGGTTTTCAACCAAAATATTTTTCAGATCTGAAACCATATCAAAATATTTTCAGATCTGAAAACATATCAATATATTTTCCAGATCTGAAATCATATCAAAAAGTTTTAAACAAAATTTTATTTTTCAGATCTGAATCCAAATAATATCTAAAACCTTAAACAAATCTCAATGATTCAAACATGAGTGGCTATGATACCACTTGTTGGGGAAAACCCATAAACCACAGAGTCCATCATGCTAAATCGTTAAGAATTTGACTGGAAAACTTAAGCGGAAGTGTACTTGAAGTCATATTTCTGAACTCTTTAGAATGTACTTTGATCTTACATATCTACGAGCTCTTTCCTTGAGAAAATCATATAGTTTCTCTTGAAAACTATTTTCTTAATGGGAGAGAATAGGGAACGTGATAATGCGAGATCTAAGGACCATGACCCATATATATAGATGATGTTTATCATTATCTTCTGATATTTATGTTTTAGCCCATCATAAAAACAGAAATTACACTTATGTCTCTAAACATTAAATGCCCACAACCTATTAGATACATTAAAGTCCAATAACCTGAAACCTTACTTGATTACTTTGTTTTGGGCTTAACTTAATAAAAAAACCCACAACGCATAATTATTCACATATAAACTCATACAATTAAAATTGATCCAACATAAATTTATTGTTTCACGGTCAAACTAATTTAAAAATTGAACAATGAAAGATTTTATCTGGAAGACTATTAGTAGCAAGTCACATATTTATTCATATCGGTATAAAATAAAAAAAAAAAAAAGACGAAGAAGAAGAAAATTTGGCTATAGAACTGTGTCCAAGACGTTTTTATTGACTAATTCTGATACTTCAACCTTTCCCCCAAGTCTAACAAGAGAGCATCGTTTCATTTTCAAAAGATTTATAGATCAAAAAAGAAAGAAAAAAAAATACCTCAAAAAATACACTTTCGTCTCAATTTTAATTTAACTTGAAGCAACTCTGAATGATTTAGTTTATTTATCTTAAATCATACTTGTGGAATGGTATCAGCTATTTTTTTTTATCTTCTAAAATTGATATACTATTGAAGTTTTCAAATATTTTTTTCCATCATAAATTACGTAGTAAAATAACAACGTTAATCTCCTTAAAACAACATGTTCCGAAATATTCAAGTGCATTAAACATTTACCATTCGTCTTCAAATGGCGAAACTTGTGACTTATTAATTATTATTATTATTTTTTTTTATCTTTTTGAAGCTCATCTTACTAATACTTGGATCACAAAAATTATCAAAAATATATTTTTCACATCAAATGTATATTTTTTGTTAATTATTTATGAAATAATATTGTGTAATATATGTTAAGTTAGATAAAAAATTATTTTTTAACATAAAAAATATATTTTGTAATATATAACGATTAAAGTGAAAAATATTACACAAAAATTCTCGTGAGAGTCTCACATATCAATTTTGTAAAACAAATATTCTATATTGATCATCCACGAAAAAGTATAACTTTTTATGTCAGATATATTAATTTTTATTGTAAATATGAACATGAGTGATCCGTCCTAATAAAGATCCGTGAGACCATCTTATGAAAGATCTACTCAAAATATTGATATTACATGTAGATCGAGTCTCCATCTCATTAAACATTTGCACACGGACCTGCTGTGCTGGGTAGAGGTGGGAAAAAATATCGCATTTTCCGTATATCGAGATTACCGTACCGAAAAAATGTCGAATTTATCGAATTTTCGATATACCGAAGATTTCGGTACGGTACGGTAACAATACCGAATTTTCAGTACGGTAACGGTATGCAATTTGAAAATTTCGGTATATACCAGAATACCGAAATACCGAAAAAATTTTAAAATATATAATATTTTAAAACAATAAATTTATAAAAATTTTCAAATGTAAGGTTTTTTTCGGTATAAAACGGTATATATCGATACCGTACCGAAATCTCGGTATACCGTACAATTTCGATATAATCGGTATGCTAGTTACATGAACCGAAAATTTCGGTATACCGATTTTTCGGTACGATATTGGTATGAATTTTCTTATACCGTAATTTTCGGTACGGTATACTATCCCTACTACTGGGTGACTTCCAAAAGTCAAGTCGTTTTGAACATTTTTTTTTCTTTTTTAAAGGCGTTGAACATATTTTCAAAATAATCAAATCAACTCAAATTTTTACAAATGCCCAGCCAATCGAATCAAAATATGGATACAATTTTTATTTTCTTCTCTGAATTAAGCTTTGTTTTCCATTTATTGAGTTTGAAAATTCTAATGGAAACATAGCCAAATTCGTAAACACAACTACCATTAATTTGTTCAAAATCAACGAAGACTCAACGATTTTTTCCAAATAATAGAAGCCAATTATCAAATTAATTGGTCAAGAAATTGTGAACCAAACCTTTGCACGCGTCTAGTGATTTGTTGAAAGAAGCCCGCGGACTCTGTTTGTTCCCTATATAAATAGCAACATCTTCACCTTCATTTCTCACTAATTCTTATACATTCTTCTACTTCCAAATCAAGAATTATCAAACATTTCTCACATGGCAAAGGTGAAATCATTCTCGAACAAACATGATCTTGAAAATTTTATACATGAAATATTTTGACTTTTAATCACTATTTTAACTTCATCAATTTCACATACACAGAAAATGGTGCTGACGCTTGAAACCAATGATGAAAAGCACAGAAAGAAGGCCATGAAAGCAGTTTGCTTACCAGGTTGTGAGCGATCATCTTTAACTCTGTGCTTTCACATATTTTCAACTAATGCCTAATTATTTACTGATTAGAAAAAAAATACATAATCTTTTTATGTTTTATTTGTGTCGAATCAAATCAAAATTCTGAACACGGTCAGCGATATATACTGCTAGAATGATGCAACCCATAAATAAAAAAGGAATGGAGATTTTTTTTTGGATTACTTGGTCTATACTTTATAGACTAAAAAAATTGTTATTTTGTTGAAAATGAGTTGTGATTAATATTAAATTCACAGGCTATGGGACATTTTTACCATTAATTGTGCTTAGTTTATTCTTTTTTAATCAATTTTTTTTTTTTGCAGGGGTTGATTATGTAGGTGTGGGTGTTGAGGACAAGACACTAATTTTAATCGGAGATGTTGATCCGGTTAAAGTGGTGGAAAAATTGAGGAAAATTTGTTCGACATACATAGTGACGATAGGGCCAGAAAATTAAACAATAAATATTATGTTTGTTATTTTTTGAGAGTAAAATTGCAAACCAAGCCAGTTTTTCTTTTTCTACTGTGAGCGAGTTTTTCTTTTTGTTAAGTTTATCTTTTTTTCAATATTCAACTGCATTCACGTTCTTTAAAAAAATTTCCATAATAATAAGAGGGAAAATTCTTTAATAATTCCGGGATGTTATATTATTGTAGCTTTGTATGATATGCATAAAAAAATATAGATATAATGAAATTATTTTTTCGTCGCTGTAAAAAATTGGAATATTGGATGAAAATATATTCAACAAACACATGCAGGAATGATTTGACACAGACAAGATCATTGTATTCGTCTCTCTATATACGGTTTGTCTAGATTTATATAAAAATCTTAAACGACAGCAAACCGAGTGAAAGATATGGCAATTATTGAGCCAACGTACAATTAGTTAAAGATATCGTTTATCATCACCTTTTATAAAAAAATTAATAATATGATATTTACTCTAAATCGACATTTTTTAGGGTATTTTAAGATAGGTTGGGTCATGAATAATATAAAAATGCTGCCAAAAAAAATTGATAAAAACATTTTTAATTAATGGAGTAAAAAACCATGCAAAAAATTAGGGATGTCAAAATGCGACACGACCCGTCAACCCGACACGACTCAACACGAAAAAAATCAGGTTCGGGTTGGGGTTTTTCGGGTTCGGGTTGGATGGGTTCGGGTTAGTACTAGGTTAGACGAGTTTCAGGTTGGGTCGCGGGTTGACCCGAAAACTTTTTTTTTGAAAATATTACCTATATTTTTATATATTGTATGTTCGAACAAAATTTATTGTATATTTATATGATAAATTTTCATCAGTTAATATTTATTTGTATTTTTTTTTATTTTTTTAACAATTGTTTATTTAATTTAGTAAATATACTTTTAATTTTATACCATTAAACTTTCAAATTTAAATCGAAAATTTTATTATTATGTGTTTAAATTAAAATATTACTATTATTTTTTCGAATTTTTTTCATTAATTTTTTTAAAAAAAATAAAAAAAAATTCGGGTTAGGCGGGTTAGACGGGTTGAGTCGGGTTAGACGGGTTCGTGTTCGGGTTGGGGGTTTTCGGGTTGCTTCGCGTTCGGGTTGGGAAAAAAAATAAAAAAATTTCGCGAGTTGACCCGAAACCCGACCCGATTGACACCCCTACAAAAAATTGCAGTGTCAGCTTGGGGATTATTTAAGCCCCCCTCCTGTGTATATAATATAATATATAAGGAATGTTTGGTTCAGATATTTGTGATTCTAGAATTTGAATACTTGGTATTCCACGTTGGAATTGAAAAGTCAACAACCAGTCAAACTTTAATTAGAGCACAAATTTAATTTGAGCAACTTTGTGGGACTTCCTCTGCGTCAGAGAGTTTGGTCATCAGAGAGACGTCACAATTCATAAAAATATTGACTCACGATCCTTGCTCTACTCTCAGCCGTCGATTCTTGAAAAACTTGAAATCCGTACCGTCGTCAGCCCCTACTGTTACTTTCGGAGAAAGTGGGTCCGCTTTAGTTTGGATAACTATGGCAGCTCCTCAAGATCAGGTTCAGTTGTTGCCGCCTCGTGAAACAAATGGTGTACTTTGAATTCTAGGTTTTCATAAATGAATATTTGTGTACGAGGGAGAAGGATCGGACTTGGGATGATCCACACAAATCCTTGGTTTCTTTATTGCTAGATATGTATAAGAAAAGGGAGAAGGAGAAGCTTGATCCACACATATTCTTCAAATTAAAGGAGAATTCCTTTTATAATTTTTCATATACGACATAAGCTTCGGTCCCGCTTCAATAATAATAAATTGAAAGCATAAAATACCATTTATAACTGTAGCAAATTTGTCCTTAAAATATCTGAATATGGTCGGGAGTGAAAATGCTCCAAATAGAGGTGATCAAAATTTTTAATTAATCGATCGAATCGAATTGCACCGTACTGTTTTTCTTAATATTTTATAAAAATCACGATAAAAAATTGTAATTCCCAAGAACCGCAACAAACCGTACCGTCTAAACCGCTTGCAATAATATTTGACATATGATTATAATAATTTTTAAACAGCATATTCAATTAAAGAAGTCGTCATTCATTATACCTCAACTCTCTTCAAGATTATAATTACTAATATTACAAAGTAAACTTATCTTCTTCTTAATTATTTTTCATATTAGTATTTTATTAGAGTATTTATTTATTTTACCACAATATTTTGTTTGAAGTTTGAAAGTAAAAAAAAGAAGATAAAATAGTATAAATATCATTTTGTTGTGAGTGTGTTGTGTTGTTAAATTATTAATTTAGTTTTGAATCTTGATTATTGTTTTATCTAGTTTTATCTTTAGATTTGAACTGTATTTTAAATTTGAAGACACTATATTGTTACTATTTTCAAATAAATTAGAATATATGTTCTAATATTAAAAAAACCGTAAATCGACCGCAACCGCTTGAAACCGTAAGACTAATTCTATATGTAAAATAACGATTATTTTTTTAAAATACTAACCGATCGCATATGACAATTCGGTTTGAATTTATTTAAAAAAAACAACAAAACCACACCGTGATCATTCCTAGCTCCAACAGCGAGATTTCCTATTTTAGTTTGTGTTGTAAATTTAGTGATGGAGTACTATTGTCTAATTGGGCTTAGGCTGTGACTTTGTTTGGTTGCTAACTAGGCTTGGGCTATGACTATGGTTAGTAATGAATGGAGTACTATTGTCTAATTGGGCTTAGGCCGATCGAGGCTTCGTTATGGTACAAGAACCGTTCTGAAATGACTCTTATTTCTGAAGTCCAGTAATTATTGGAAGTTAAAGTGATCGATTGCTTCAAAATCTTCATTCCAATGTGAGTTACAGTCTCCCAAGATTCTCGAACACACAAAAGAAATATGAATTGTAATACACAAAAACATGTTTATTCGCTAAAAATTTTATAAAGTAGGAACAAAAAAAATCAACTGGACTAAAGCTACGAATCCAAGAGTTAGAAATATGAGGAATTAAACAATTTCACCAAAGGAGCTATGAAATCATTATGAAATTTCTTGTTTGTTTCTACAAGGAAAAATTATATAGACCCCCCGAATCGCCAACTAGCCAGCTTTCGCCCATTTGTTTTTAAATTAATTAATTTGTATGCGGGGCCTACCCTATCCTATTTCTACGTCTGTCTACATCCTACACATGCGTGTATAAGTGGGCACAGACTTCAACTACAATCTCACATGAATTTCGATCAGTGCGGTGGGCTCAATTTACATAAATTTTTCGCAAATATGGGGTGGACAACATCAACTATAGTCGACGCTATAAGAAAAATCAATTAATAATAATAATCTTAAGTTGTTCTATTCTGAAATAAAAAAACATAGTATATATATCCCGACGACTCATCTATTTTCCAATATATGCATTAGATTCAAATTCGATCATTTTTGTAAATCTAATTTTCAATAGAAACCAGGTAAAAAATTTATTCGATATGCAGTTACTAGCTCGACCGAAGGGACGAAGCGAAATTTGAACAAGGTGGCTGGTGGAACAAGAGAAGGTGAATATATATGCATGTGAAGGTGGGTGGTAGTCCTTCATAAAAAGTTTTATTTTTATATTATATCATATATATATTTCTATTTATGCACACTCATGATTTTTTTTCTCTTGAAATTTTAATTTAGAGTTTCAGTTTCAATCTCTATATATATAGTTTCTTATATAGTTAAAATATTTATCTAAATATGATATTTTTTATTTTAAAATTAATTTTTTTTTCATATTTTTTAGCAGTATTGGACTATCTAATTTTTTTTAAAAAAATATAGATAAAGATAATATTGGAGATTTTAAAAGAAATATTAGTTTAGGATAACAAGAGTGAAATTCTTATAAGCATTAATTTTATTTTATTTTTTTGTGTAAAAAGAATAATGAGTGTTACCATAATTTCATTATCGGCTTCACCAAACTAATGAAGAACAATTTTTAAAGGATGTAGATTTTTAATTATATATAAAAGAAATGTTTTTTTTTTAATTTTAATGTGAAATTGATCAATTTTTTAAAGTTGAAATTAATGATAGAATCAATTTTTGAAATTGAAATTAGATATAGTCTATCACTTCTAATTAAAAATATGAAAAAATCACTAATTTAAAAATAACAAAAAAAATATAAATATTACAATTATATAAGCACACAATACATGTTAATGAGCATCAATATAATATTAAAAGTTAAATTCAGATTTCGTGATTGATATATTAATATATTCTAATTATAAATAAAGACAAATACGGAGAATAATGCCAATAAATTTGGCATGGAAACTTAGAGTTGTTCGTGGTCCAAAAAAGTAGTCAATTATATTCTACAATCCCTAAAGTTCACGTTAATGCATTTAAATATCCACTTGCAAGCCCCCCCCCCCCTAAGTCCGCCACCGTAAATGGTGCGTTGAAACCATGTTACATAAATTCGGTCCACATTTTTCCATCTGTAATAATATCTATTTTCATTCACGTTTTCCTGGTAGATGGACCATTTGTGTTTTGTTTTGTTTTTTTTTAAAAAATAAAATATATGTAAATTTTATTAAAATATAGTTAACATATATTATTTATAAATATGAAATACATAACATCCCAATTTGAAATGAGAGATGTAAAGTTACCCACAAAAATAAATAAAAAAAACTCACTAGCAAAGAAATAATTATGCCCGTATCTATGGTACGTTGAAGCTAGCACCCTACCAAAAAATGTATCTTTTTTTTTTAAAAGAAAAAGAATGTATCTTTCATGACATATTATTCAGGGAATTTATTGAATAATGACTAATTAATTAAATCTTTTTAAACTTAATTTTTTTGTAATGTAATCTGGTGATAAATATTATTATATACTATATATGTCAGTTAATTGACCTGTTCATTTACACAAGTCAAAGAAGAAGAGACAAAAAAATGCTATACTAATATGTAGGTAAAATGGTAAAATTATTTAATAATTAATTTACCCTCAACAGAAATTAAAATACAATTATTTAGAAATAGAACCATGTCTACGATAAACTTCAAAAATAAAAGATCAAAAGATAAAACTTTTTGAAATATTTATTTTGACAGGTTTGGCCTTTTATAGTTATGCCATTCGCATGTATAGCAGCATATCTATATCATTATTTGAGTTAACGTACTCCCTAAAATTCCATATATAAAATATAATATTTAACTCAAAGAAGATTTAAATTCTTATGAAATATACTATTTTACCATAATATAATAATATTAGGTTTTATAATCACCACAAATTCGTTGTGTTATTCTCCTTATTCGTGTATACATATTACATACTATACCTACAAATTAAGTACAAATAGACTCACCCACCCTCATAAAAACCTAGCAAGATTAGCAACTTTCTTCCATGACCTTACTTGAGCTAGGTTACCTAATAAAAAAAGAGAGTGTTAAATGTTAAATATCTTGATTAATTCAAAGACAATTTAAAAAAATTTAAAGATTTCATCGTGAAAATGCAAATAATTGAGTGTAACAGTTTAAATACAGTACTTGATGAGATGATTTTTTAAAAATGAGTAATCCAATCGTCTGCCTGACATCATCAAAAAATATATTATATAAACGATCAAATATCACCTTTTTTTTTTCAACATCACTAACCAACTTTTGTTTTCTTATTATTATTATTCCCCCAATCCTCGTCAACCAGTGAGAACACAACATCGATTCATATCGGTGAAAGCGTGTGACACTCTTGGTTTTCCAACTTGGGATCCGCCTTTCGAAATTAAGAAAAAACAAACGCAAGCAATATGGAAAATTAACACACAAAAAAAATTCAATCTTTTACGGTCTGTATATAGACGTCGGTGATGTGATTCATCCCTTTAAAATATTCGTTCCTCACGCTGAAGAACAGTCAAGAAAACGGCTGTTATCAAGTTTGATTGAGTTTATATATTTAGTTTATTCAAGAGTCGTGTTTCATGGCTAAATCTGCAGCAGCTGTCATGGAAGACTGGAGTTTGCAAGCAATAGTCAGAGGATCAAGTGGTGATTTATCAAAGATTGCTGATATGGATGCATGTGATCGTGATTATGGTGACAATTTGTTTTTCGACTTCAATTCAGGTGGCTATCAGTCGATAGATCATGAGTTTTTCGCTTGTTTTCCTGAAATTTTCGATGGGGAAAGGGGTTCGAGGAATGGATTAGAGGAACTTTACAAGCCATTCTACCATGTTCCTGCACAGTTTCCTTTTGAATTTCAAGAAAATGAGCAAAAAACTGGTGCGGAGGACAATAAGAGGAATCAAGAATCTGATCAATTATCGGGGGCTAATTGTGCTGACGGAATTTGTAAATCTGTTTCTCCGCCAAAACACAAAAGAAGGTTTGTAGAATAATATTTGAGTTTAATTCTACATAGTGATCAACACGTTGGTTTTTAATTATATTTTTGAAATTTATTTTTTTGATAGAAAATATATTTTCCTATTCTTTATGTAGGAAGAATCAGCATAAACGAGTGGTGATTCAAGTTTCTGCAGATGATATTGCTTCTGATAAGTGGGCTTGGCGCAAGTATGGCCAAAAACCTATTAAGGGTTCACCATATCCAAGGTCTGAATTAATGTTTCTTGCATGATAAGTACAATCGATCTATTTCAAGTTGTTACTCATCAATCTTATTGCTCCATATCGATATTGATTTTAAAATGTGCAAAAGATCCTTTCATCTCGATCACCTAACTAAAAATTAGCTGCATATTTATTTTTTCGAAATGTAAAGGTCAATTTCTTGAATTTTTCTACTTCCCATATGCATAAAATAATGGTGATCTTAGATCACCATCTTGGTTCTTTTACCTCATGCCAATGACTAACAAAAATCTATATGTGTGAACAGGAGCTATTATAGGTGTAGCAGCTCAAAGGGCTGTTTGGCACGGAAACAAGTGGAGCAAAGCTGTGCAGATCCTCGAATGTTTATCATAACCTACACCGCAGAGCACAGCCACAGCCAGCCTACTCGGAGGAACTCCTTATCCGGAACAATCCGGCAAAAATTCCCATCTTCAAAAGCACCAAACTTGCCTCTTGTTAAGCAAGAAAGAGACGTGGAACCGAGCAGCCCCAATTCGACAAAAACCCAACATTTTTCGTCAACTGACATTGATTTTCATCCAAGAATCAAACAAGAGGGAAAAATAGTTAGGGCAGATATAAATGATGCTGATGATTTCGACATGTCCGATGATTTGATACTGAACGGTGAATTCTTTTCGGGTTTAGAAGATTTTGATGATTTTGTTTCAGAACTGTCTAATTCTCATACATCTTCTCCACAGTTTCCGGTAAGATCATGTAGCTGATATATTTCAAGAATTGAGAACATGCGACAATGTTACTGTTACATAGAGAACATGTAAGATTATGATTATTAAACAATATTTTGCTTCCCAAAAAAAAAAACTTCGATCGTATCCATGGTTCATGTGGTGTATAACGCTCTTCTGTTTTAATCGATGTAGTGGAAAATATTATCGGTAGCATTTTTTCTTGTTTTGTATATACCGATGCATCAAAATTGTTTGTCTAAACAATTCCCATAAATATGCGTTCATAAATAACCTACATATAATATAATAATCGCATCATTATTTCAAAGTGTGATGAATTAATTATCATTTTATATCATATTCATTTCTGACTTAATATTTTAACAAATGGGACAACCCACTCGTGAAAAAATCAAATAAACAAAATCAATTATAAATATAAAATATATTTCATAAAAAAATATCTCTTTTTTAAACTAAGCCAGCTGTCCAAATTTGTATCCCAACACACATGTTACTTTCATAGCTAATAATATCATACACATCACTAAAATTCCATTACACGAAACCCTTTTGTTCTATGTACGAATATATATAGTTCTATATTTACACCCGGTAATTAACTTAGCTAGCTAGCTTCCATTACACTTGTGCACCATGGTCCACATCTTTGGTTCTATTAGCATGTAAATTAATTAAAGCACCTATGCCGATCAGTGTGGCCACCAACTAAAGCAGCCACAGATCCCACAAAAGCTGCATTCATGTATGTGGTGGGCTCTAAATGTGAGTAATCCGATCTTGAATCTGTGAACTCATCACTCGAATTCGGCCCTCCAACAATGGCGCCTATATGCGTGTTCGGATTTGGATTTGAAGACAAATACCAGTCTGAATACCCCTCGTTGCAGCTCACTTTCGCAGGATGGGTATGGATAGAGGGAATCGATGCACCTCTGTGGTGTAACTGTGTGGGAAATTTGTTACCAAATCCAACCATGTATGACATCTTCTTGGGGTTATTTCCAAGAATGTAGTCCACCTGTGAAACCAAAAACCACATCTCACACTGATCAGAAAATTATAATCTTTATCGCGTTATATATAATTTTCAACACTCGATTTGAGTCTATCATGGTAAAATAAAGAGAATTAAAAAATTATCTTTTATGTTTATCTCTTTCCGATATGGACTTTTTATGTTGTCAAATTTCAGCGTTAGTTATTCATATCTATTTTTTTATATTCTTTTTTTTTTTTCTAAAAAAATAAAGGATTGGTTCTTATATATACTCTATTTAGAAGCTAGGGACACATTAGGAATATAAAAATTTAAGTACCTATTCAACTTGTCTATTTTCAAATTTATTGTCACTCAAAAATCTTGTACAATACATATACATACATACATTATTTTGTGTGTGTGTGTGTGTGTGTGTTATGATAAAGTTAACATTTAATCAATTAATAAGGATAGGCTTAATTACTATCGTCAACCAAGTTGGAGAGCACCGTGGAAACTAAGGTGAAGCTAATCTCGTAGTAATTAATAAAACCTTGAAGAAAATGCCAAACTAGAATCTAGGGAAAAAAAGCATTTATTTATGCTTGAATTTCGCTACACCCAGTGAAAATATTAATAATCGCCTAGCGTAATTAATTGTTAGATGTCCATTTCATTTTTTTTTTAAAAAACACTTATAATATCTTTCATAAAATTGCATGCCCACCGACCATTAAGTGGTTAAAAATAGAACAAGCAGTCTTGTAAAATAATATCTTGATTACATAAAACATATATCTATATGTAAATAAATTCATTAACCTGTGATTTTGCAAAGGCTTTGATTTGAGAACTAGAAAAATGGACAGATCCACATTGGACCCCCTCAACATGAGCTGCACTTAAGATGTTGGAATAGGCAAGAAGTATCATTGAAGCGCTCGTCACATATTGCAGGTTACTGCTGTCTCTAGTATATAGAAGTCCACCTGTAAACCCAGCCCGATTAATTTAATGGCTTTCAAATTCAAACATTAGACCCTACTTAATATGATTGTCTGACTTACCAGGAGTTGTCTTGATCTGCACAGAGCTGCTTCCAGGCATCAACGCACACACGAATGAATCAGCTCCATCCTTGTATTTTGCCAGGTTCGACTTTCCTGCAATGAATTCCTGAATTTTTTTTTTGCCAAAGGCGTAGGACCACAACCCAGTTAAGACAACGTACAAGATCAAAATCATAATGAATTAAACTTCAAAAATTGCTATTTTCCCTTTTATTCTTTCACATGCGAACCATGAACGGACATATTTAACGTTGAGACAAGTGAATTGGATTTCGTGGATCTTTATACTTGCCTTAGCTAGTAAAGTTTGAGCCCCAGCGAACTTATTATCCCAACTGAACTCAGAAACGGCCTGACTCCATCCCTGATTACTCGTTACGTAATTTAGATATGTCTTGTCTCCACTTGCTTTATATAGCCAAGCAGCTGCCCACAGCAATTCATCCTTTTAAGCCAAAAAAAAAAAATTTGTAAGCCCTCGTGTATAATCATTTATCCATCATCCTTACAACATAATAATACAACGTACGTGGGTGCATGTTGGCTCAAAATCTCATTAGATATTGCGGAATACGGATAGCATCGTCCTACTCTGGTGGCGGGATTGAGTGGTATTCGTCGAGCTTCTAAATTTACAGGCTACGCTCAAGCACAAAGCTTCACATAAAATATCACTACAAGAACACATCAAAGACAACATTTTTTATTAAAACCGTTGTGTATTTTCTTTTAACAACGGTTTCAACAAAAACTGTTGTCGTAGCCTAAAAAACCTCTTTGATGTGTCTACGACAACGGTTTTCTAAAAACCGTTGTCTTTTAGTGTTTTTTTCGGGGTCAAAGATAATGGTTGTCTATTAGCGTGTTTTTTTTGGACAAACGACAACGATTTTAGAAAACCGTTGTCGATTAGCGTGTTTTTTGGACAAACGCCAACTGTTATATATCTTAAACTGTTGCTACATTTAGCGACGGTTTTGCTTAAACAGTCGCAATTTTTAAAATAGCGACGGTTTTTTTATTAACCATCGGTAATAGCGACGGTGGTTTAAAATCGTTGTCGTTGAACGCACCCTCAATTACAACAGTTTTAAATGGCCTATGAATCCTTTGTCTTTTAGCGTTTTTGTTGTAGTGTATTTTGACGAGTTGCTCTGATTTAAATTTCAGCTCGACCCCGAGAGCTTCAGTCTATATGACTCGAGTTGGATGGAAACATTAGATCGTGGGAGAAGTATGAATAGATTTATGAAAAAATATAACATGATAGACTCTTATAATAAATTGGATAAATAAATTTCGTTTGAAAAATGTAAAATAGATGTTTATAAGCACTATTATGGTGGGGGGCATATTTACGGGCCTGGTGCATCTTAAGAATACAATGGCGTCGTTTTGTATTACCTGATACCCTGAGAATGAACAGTAGAAGGGGCAAGACGCCTGATAAGATCCTCTATACTTGTCTGCAAAGTGAAACAACTGAAACCAACAGTAGCTTAATAACTTCAATCAGTACTACTAATACTAACTAATCAGACTACATGAAGCAATATATCATATGGTCACCAATTTTGAGTGGCGTAGGAGTCGTGCGGAATAATTTGGAGAAACCCCCTTGAAAACAATGGATGCGGCAGCAAGGGCAGCGGCAGCATCGGCGGCCGCCTCAGTTCCGGGTGAAGAAGTGCTGATTTTATACAGTGCTCGCGCCGTGTCCATATCTTCAGGCCTCTCCCAACACTGATGATCATTGTTCCCATCCCCAACCTATTAATTATTTTTAAAAGTAGTATGACTATAGAATATTAGAATTCACCGAGCCGACAAACGAGAATAACTAAAAAATTTATTTAAATTTTTATCCGCTTAATTCGAGAAAGTGAAGATTACAACACCAAATTTAAGCGTTTTTGGTTGAATAAGCATAACCGTAAAAAATATTGAAATAAGTTTTTCATGTTACATTGAAAATCTACAAAACAGTGACCTGAGTGTAGAGTGTGGTCGACGATGTGTGAGCTCTGAGCAAGAAATTTGTTCCCCAACGGATCGCATTTTGGAGGTAACGAAGCTGATTGGCTGAAGTGATCTCATTCTTGTATTCGGAAGCAGCCCAACTCAACAAACTGACGGAAAATGACATTGGCCATCCAAACTTCACATTGTCACCAGCATCATAATATCCTCCGGTTAAATTTACCTATATGATCAACATGTTCTCATTAGCCATATATCCAAATAACCAATCTTGCTTAATTAGAAGCATAAAATGGATCTTACATTTTCAAGTTCTCCATCTGATAAAGCAGAATCTCCCCTCCATTTCACTCGTTGGCTCGACGGCAATTTACCCGAACGTTGGCCTTCAAAGAACAAGATCCCTTTGCTCATTGCATCCTTGTAATCACTAGCCTCCAAGCAAAATTTAGGATCTATGATAGATTTTGTACTTGCGATTGGACCAATAAATAATGAAATCACAAACAAGATTACTAAGTGAGAAGTCATATTTTTTAGAACTTGGTAATTAGTCTTGTTATGAAGCCTTTATTGTCTGGCCCATTTATAGATCCACAGATTGGTATGAAAACTAGATTGCCGTGCTTGTTTGTCTAACGCCCATTTTACATGTCTTAGTTAAAACGTTGTTTAGATCAAGATTGCGTGAATTATTTTTATTATTTATGTAGTACTCCTTGAACTTGATTTTGGTTTTTCTTATTTTTATCCACTTTGGACCAATGCTTTGGGATTATATATGAGCAGAACGGTTTAATATAATAAAATGCCCGGAATGGAGGACTAATGGCAAAATTTGAGCCGATTAAGTTTAGCTTGAAATTGAGCAATTTGATATCATTGAGAATTCATGTTCAATTTTAACACCATCGATGATCGTCAGAGAGCACTGATTGCATCCTAATAAAATTAATAAACGTACGAAATTTTTTCTTGTTTGTCTTTGATCACATTTTTACACGTGTTGTGATGGGATTGGTGCATAAATTTAAGAGATATCTGAAGATTGTAAGCAAGATTTGAGGACTTTCGGAGGAAACTAGGTAATCATACGAGAAAAGAATTTGCATGTTAGTGTAAGTTGTGAAATGGAGATAGCGTGAGGGATGGAAAAGGTGTGGGAATAATGTATGTCATGCGATAAAGCGATCAAAAAGATATACCAGTCGTATATAAAATGATTTTCAAAAGATGGATCGATATAATCATGATTTATATATGAAATGATTCCAATGGAACCCAGACCTCAATTCCGTCGTCTATACTATCTTATTAAGTTTGAGACAATTAGATTAACTAATTTTTGGTGTCATGGTTTGTTTTAAATATTATATATATTAATAAAGTTTGAAAACTTTAATGTAAGTTATATATAACTAAACGGATATAGTTTTTGTTTGTTAATTATCAAGTTGTAGGTTCAATTCATATTTAGGATATGGTTTTCCCCCTTTTTTTCTATTTATTTTTTTAATTCATATATCAAAATTGCAGTGTGGTCCTTCACTATTTATTATAGTTACATTTTGATTCTCATTTAAATATAAATCAAATTAATTATAAAAAATATTATACATGCACGTAATGCGTGCAGTACTAGTTGAATGAAATAATCATGAGTTAATTATATATCTCGCAAATTAAGAATGGGAAGGGAAACTGTTATTTTACATCCCACGATGTCTTACGTGAGAAAATGGCACATAAAAGGCAGCCTATTTACACGAAATTGAATCATCCTCACGTCCTAGTAAAATCAATGAGATCACTTAGGTTGTGTTTGGGATTAATAGAATTTAGATCTGTGAGAGAATTTCAAATATATGGATTTCAAACGCCTGGTTTGGATAACGGATGGCGACACAAGATATTTTAAACCTCTCGTTCTAATTTTGAACCAAATGGATTCAATAGATTTAATATGTGGATTTGAAATAAAATACACTAAAATCCTTCTGCGCATACAAACATAAGGTTTTATCCCAAAATAAATTCAAATTAAATTTCATATTGCATTTGGATGGATGGATTTAGAACTACAAATTTCAAATTAATAATAAATTAAAGATATGTTATTTCAATGGTAAAATTGTAATTTTGGTCAATATATTCGAATATTTATGATTTTAGTTATTCGAAATTTCAATTTTAACATGTTAATTATCATAGGTTTTTTGCAATTTTGATCTCTAATGAAGAGAATGTATCACATAAATAAAATGTTAATTTAGATTCGGTGTATATGGCATCAGTTTACTCTCCAACCTTCTTAAATAAGAAGGCAAAGTTAGGCAGTACTATTATATTATACTACATATTAACAACAATAATAGTTAAAAACTGAATATTATTTGCACCTTAAAATTTTGTCATTTACATTCTATTGAAAAAAACTATAAAACATAAAATTCAAATAGCAGGTGCAGATAATATAGTTGAAAAATAATTAGTGAAACATTTGATCAAGAAGTAATACAATTGCCATGGCAAATCCAGGATCAAATGCAGCATTCACAACGAGAACAAATACTTCGAGACCGAACGATACGCCTCCTGTCGATGCCTGTTTCCTCTTGATCTCAGCTACGACCTGTCTCGTTTCATCCAAAATCTTGCACGAACGGTGCTTGTACGATCCCTCGATCATATACGCGCATCTCTTAGAAGAAGCAGTACTCCCATCGTTATAAACATATGCAATAGCACTTAGTTTTTTTGTTTTCAAAATATTTACATTTTTCTTCACACAAAAGATTGGTTTTCTTGAAGATTTATCGCAATATTTGCCTACTTCTCCATTGTAGACTAGCCAGTTGTCATCTACTAGCCTCAGCTTCTGCCAGTTTTCAAAACAAAATAAAAGAAAACGTAAGCCAAGTACTAAAATCAATCAACAAAAATAAATGATAAAATGAAAATCCATTTCAACAGTTGTTCTGAAATTCGTCGGTATAGCCCATTTCACCATTCTCTAAACGTAGAACTCCAGAGGCATAATTTTTTCATAATAAATTTTAAAAAGTCAAATTTGACGACCAAATTTCATTTCAGAAAACATATATTCATTAAAAGCATCAATTGTCCACATTATCAAAATTTCTCACCTTTCTTAGCTTATACTAAAAAAAATGAGAGAGCAGCAAATTAATGGAAGCAAAAACTTTTTATATGTTACCAAAAATCATGAATTAAAAACCAAAGATTAATGAACTATACATGAGTAGTAATTAATAATTAAATAAATTATACCTTGCGACGACAAATGGTGAAAATGGGATTTCCTGATCCATCCATGAGAACGATCTGATTAGGGTTGTCAGAGTAATTGTCAACCCTGTACACTAGATTCCCATCTGATCCAATCACAGTGAAGCCATTGCAGCCGAAAACAAGTGATTTGCTCCACACAGTAAGTGAAGTGCAGCATCGTTGATGATCAATATCATCACTGTAATTGTTAATCTCTATTCCAGATTCTTGATCAGGATAATGATGGACTGTTCTTGATGAAGATTTCAAGAAAAGAAGCATTTTCTCTAGGAATATAATTACTTTGACAACTGTTTTGTTCGTTTTTGACGAATAAAATTGAGGGGACTCAGTTTGCTATTTTGATGTGTGTAGGCTGACATATGTATTTATAAGGGGACGAATTGATAATTTGAAGTATTTGTCTGCGTCATCCATCTTATGCACTCACCTTTTTACTGTGGACGGCCGACAGTACTATATCTAGAAATATGTGGTTAAAAGATAAAGAACATGCACATTATAATTTTATTTTATTTATTACTTTTAATTAGGTTTGAGTTTTCCTTATTAAAAAAATGTTTGTGTCACTAGAGTATTGGCTTGTTTTGATAATTTTGATTTATCGATAAAAATAGATTTGATTAATTCCATTTATTTTAACTTATAAATTAAAAAATAAATTTTATTGTGATTTCGGTCGTAAATTTGGTTGAGCACACATTAATATTTCATCTATGTATAATTCCAGCAACTGGAATTGAATTTTTGAAGCATTCTAGAGTATGTTTTCAAAGGTATGAAATTCAACGCTTTTTGTTCTCGTTTTTTTAAAAGATTTTTCCACTATTTGGTTTCTTTTATTAATAGATTGTCGTTTTTCAACTCTAGCTTAGAAGGCTACATTGGTTTTGAATTAATTATTTTGGGAGAGAAGTTATTTTTAAAATTCGAATTAACATATTAAATTCACTTGAATCATCACCTGAATATAAATAAATATTTAAAAGTATGCAATTGGCCTCGAGTGGACAAAATACTGAATTTTCGGTATATCGAAATTATCGTACCGAAAAAATAACGAATTTATCGAAATTTTTTGTACGACATGGTATCGATACCAAAATTTTTAGTTGACTAAAAATTCCGTCGTCTATATATTATAAAGTTTTCTAGTTGACTCGAGCTGTTCTTCTGCTACAATTTATTGTTTAAATTATCTCCATAGGTTGCATCATGCTAAGAAGTATGTCATTGAATTCAAGTTTCGTGTTTGATAATTAAATTTTGACATAATAGAATCCAGTCGAACTCCAGTTATATTTTTTTATTTAACCGTAGCTGTAAAACATTAGGTATTTTTTTATATATGAAATGAGTGAAAAAAAAAATTAGATATAAATAATTATATAATACGATTGATTATCTGAGCAATCAATAACACTCTTATCAAGCATCTGAAATACAATCTAAGCGCACATGATATATCATATCGTTTGGTTCTTGAAAAATCAGATATAGCCAAGTCATAAATTTATAAGCTCGAATCATAGTGCTCTGAATTAATTTATGAAACTAGAATTTATATAATTAATGAAAGTAATGGGCTCGCAAAACCTTTAAATGTCATTAGTCCAAAAATAGACTCACACGCATTAAGCCCACAATCCATCATGAAAAGTTTATGAATAGAAGATTTCGCTCCATCCTCAAGGTCTCTAATTTTTTACTTCTAAAGAATTCTTGTTTTCAGAGTATATTCTTGAGGTGATAGCTGGCTCAAGAGTCGAAAGATTGTCGTCGGGTATTATCCAACGCCTCCAACGTAGTTCTTGACGCAAGTGAGAACCACCCCCATATTTATTTGTTAGGAACTGTCCACCACCACCCGGATCCGCTCATTTCGTAACACTGTTGTTACAACATCAATATGTCAAAACCCATTTTTTTAAAACAAAATTTCGAAGCGATCATTGTCCTACGCTGTTGGCAATGACAATTTATGATGGTTACTTGCATACAATTAATACTTTGATACAAATTAATTTCAAGGGAAAGCCCAAAATAAAGGGGTGAGTTGGGTCGGGTACTCTACCGAGTTTGTTATTAATATATCGAGGGAAATATGAGTTGGATGTCCAGACTAAAAACTTCTCTCCTTCCCTTGATCGGCTTGAGAGATCTGCGAATAAGAAAGTAACCACGTGAATGGGCGTCGGAGGGGTGTCCGGCGTGACCACTCCGATGCTTAAGTCAGTAGAGAGCTCAAGCAAGAAAACCAATGTAATCAAGTGGTGGCCGTGTAATTGGTGTAGAGAGTCGAGAGTAAATGAACAATAAATGAGAGCATTTAATGTGTCAATAGATAATAAATGTAAAGGTAGAACCTGATATTTATACTAGAGGATGCAATGATGATCTCGTTCCTTGTGCTGATTATTAATTATAGTGAGACGGCTGATTATACCATATTCTTCTGACATGTCAAATCTCATATTAGTCACATCCAGCCCACCTGATTTTATCAACTACTTATGTTACTTGTCAGAGATAGGTCGGCTGCGCACACCCTAGGCTGTCGGCGCCGTTAAATGCAGCATTTATATCGAAGTGGTCCGAGTATAAAGTCTCCCGGAAGCTACATGAGAGCCCGGACATATAATGTCCTGGGGAGGTTATGTCCTGGTTGCTCTAATGGCCCGACACCTCTCTGAATTCGTTGGTGTCCCTGTATCGTCCCGAGCCCTCCAGGGACCGGGTTTCCTTGCCGACCTATTCCAATATACCAGCTTTACTATCTCATGAATAATCACCCTCCCTGATCCGGGTACTATCCATGATCCGGCTACATGTCCCGGCTCCAGGGCCCGAAACATTCCAGGGTATATATACACACATATAATTGTCTTTGTTTGTAATGAAATATAAATTGAAGTGTCTTTGTGAATGACTGAATGCAATCTGCCATTTGAAATCGTGAGGCAAAGCGGAAACCACCTGTCCCTACTTTATGCATTATTTTCCCAACTTTTTCTCATTTTATTAATAATAATAATAATAATCCACTATGTATTCTATCATCAATAAATCGCTCCATTGACTTTTTGTCCATTAATTTCCTTATATTGCAGCAAAAATTATATCCAAAAAAAAAAGAGTGGCAATCAATAATAACGAAAGAAAAATAATAAAACGCAAATTAAGCGTCGGACCGTACTCATTGTGAAAAAAGGAAAACATAACGAGTTCCTTTGTTATCTTATAAAAATCAATTATCGGCACAGATTTTGTCATAGTTTTTTAGTTTATATAAATTTTTCTCATTTGGTCGTAGGATTGTTAATTAGGACGTGGAAGATCAATGGCCCCAAAAATATATAACGCCAAAAAAGAAATTCAGATATGCTTCTATGTATCACGTGTATGATCTTTAATTAGTGGCACCATTAAAATTCAGATATATAAATTTAGTGAAAGTCTCTCAAGATAGTTAATAGCAATAACCTACTTTGAAATAATTAGATGGACTAGAACTTTAAGAGTACACTTGGGATCGTAAATTTCAAATTCGTCTTTTGTATGCTTATATAATATTTAATTTTAATTATGGTGAATTTGAACATCACTTGACAATAATGTCATTTGAAATGCATTCTATTTTGTATAACTAATGTGTAAATAAGTATAATATGAATTTAATATTTAATATAATGTTTCATTATAAATAATACAATTTTAATCGAAATACAAAAATTTCAAATACATATCCTCAAGTGAACAAGTGTTTCGGCCAATACTTTCTAATGCAAATCATAAAAAATTATTTCTCAAAAA